>NC_036858.1:68817351-68822304 GCF_002910315.2 Salvelinus sp. IW2-2015 | reverse complement strand
CTCTCTCTCTCCCCCGCTCTCTCATTCCCCCTCTCTCTCACCACCTCTTTCTCCTTCTCTCCCTCTCTCCCCCTCTCTCCCTTTCTCTCCACAGCCCTTTGTGACCATAGTACTGTATGCTCTGGCAGGGACTGTGGGCTTTGTCACCCACTATCTCATACCTCAGTTACGGAAGCACCACCCTTGGCTCTGGATCTCTCACCCAGTACTAAAGAGCAATGAGTACTCCCAGTATGAGCCCAGAGGTCAGTCCTAGCTTATTTATTGGATGTTTGAAATGTTTTCTGGCACAATGTGGTCTTTCCTACAGTAGGCCTTTTGTGTCTCTCTAGCATATATGTCTCTCTAGCATATTTTATAGAACATTTGATGAAAGACTACATTTAATAGCCTATAGTTCTATACACATATGTGGGCCCAGTTATTTGGGGGCACCTCCTCTCTGTGCCTTCATCTTTGTCTGGGGTTGCTTTTAGGTTATTTCCCATTTATATCAGTTTTCATTCCCACTCTTAAAATCCAAAACCAAAGCATGCAGTGTAGTCATTGATCCATATTCACATGCCAAGAAGGACTATAAATATGTGTCAAATGCTGCAAATATAATGAACAGCGTTTTGTGATTAAAGTTGATTTCATTTTCCAGACAATGCTCAGTTGATGTGGTTTGAGCGTCTGTACGTTGGCCTGCTGTGTTTTGAGAAATACGTTGTTTACCCAGCCATCATTCTGAGTGCGCTCACCAACGATGGATTCTCACTCAGTCACCACAAGAAGCTAGGCATCCAGTAAGTACCTTTCTCCTAAAGTTTTTAATAAAAAAAACATACTCCCTCCTTTCCCTGAACCAAGACCCAGACCTGGGTCAAATTCAACACATACTCCCTCCTTTGCCTGACACCAAGGCCCAGACCTGGGTCAAATTCAACACATACTCCCTCCTTTGCCTGACACCAAGGCCCAGACCTGGGTCAAATTGAAAGTAAAACAAATCCAAATCAAATCAAAGTTTATTGGGCACATACACAGCTTGGCAGATGTTACAGAGGGTTTATTGGTTGCATACACCGTTTGGCAGATGTTACAGAGGGTTGATTGGTCACATACACAGTTTGGCAGATGTTACCCCATGTAACATCTGCCAAACTGTGTATGTCACCAATAAACCCTTTGTAACATCTGCCAAACTGTGTACGTGACCAATAAACACTCTGTAACATCTGCCAAACTTGTGTATGCAACCAATAAACGCTCTGTAACATCTGCCAAACTGTGTATGTGACTAATAAACCCGCTGTAACATCTGCCAAACTGTGTATGTGACCAATAAACCCTCTGTAACATCTGCCAAACTGTGTACGTGACCAATAAACCCTCTGCAACATCTGCCAAATTGTGTATGCACACAAATAAACCCTCTGTAACATCTGCCAAACTGTGTATGTGACTAATAAACCCGCTGTAACATCTGCCAAACTGTGTATGTGACCAATAAACCTCTGTAACATCTGCCAAACTGTGTACGTGACCAATAAACCCTCTGCAACATCTGCCAAACTGTGTATGCAACCAATAAACCCTCTGTAACATCTGCAAACTGTGTATGCAACCAATAAACCCTCTGTAACATCTGCCAAACTGTGTACGTGACCAATAAACCCTCTGCAACATCTGCCAAACTGTGTATGCAACCAATAAACCCTCTGTAACATCTGCCAAGCTGTGTATGTGACCAATAAACCCACTGTAACATCTGCCAAACTGTGTACATGACCAATAAACCTTTAACATCTGCCAAACTGTGTATGTCACCAATAAACCCATCTGTAACATCTGCCAACTGTGTATGTGACCAATAAACTTCTGTAACATCTGCCAAACGGTGTATGTGACTAATAAACCGCTGTAACATCTGAAAACTGTATATGTGACCAATAATATCTGTAACATCTGCCAAACTGTGTATGTGACAATAAACCCTGTAACATTGCCAAACTGTATATGTGACCAATAAACCACTGTAACATCTGCCAAACTGTGACTATGACCAATAACCCTCTGTAACTACTGATAAACTGTGATTGTCACTAATAAACCGCTGTAACATCTGCCAAACTGTATATGTGACCAATAATACCTCTGTAACATCTGCCAAACTGTGTATGTGACAATAAACCCCTGTAACATCTGCCAAACTGTGTATGCAACCAAATAACCCTCTGTAACATCTGCATAAACTGTGAATGCAACCAATAAACCCTCTGTAACATCTGCCAAACTGTGTATGCAACCAATAAACCCACTGTAAAATCTGCCAAACTGTGTATGGGACCAATAAACCCTCTGTAACATCTGCCAAACGGTGTATGCAACATAAACCCTCTGTAAATCTGAACAAACTTTCTACATGACCAATCACCCTCTGTAACATCTGCCAAACTGTGTATGTCACCAATAAACCTCTGTAACATCTGCCAAACTGTGTATGTGACCAATAAACCCTCAGTAACATCTGCCAAACTGTGTATGTGACCAACAACCCTCTGTAACATCTCGCAAACGGTGTATGCAACCAATAAACCCTCTGTAACATCTGCCAAGCTGTGTATGTGCCCAATAAACTTTGATTTGATTTGGATTTGTTTTACTTTCAATTTGACCCAGGTCTGGGCCTTGGTGTCAGGCAAAGGAGGGAGTATGTGTTGAATTTGACCCAGGTCTGGGCCTTGGTGTCAGGCAAAGGAGGGAGTATGTGTTGAATTTGACCCAGGTCTGGGTCTTGGTGTCAGGGACAGGGACAGGAGGCAGTATGTGTATAGGAGAAAGGAACTCACTGGATGCCTAGCTTCTGCGGTGACTGAGTGAGAAGGCATCATTGGTGAGCGCACTCAGAATGATGGCTGGGTAAACAACGTATTTCTCAAAACACAGCAGGCCAACGTACAGACGCTCAAACCACAATCAACTGAGCATTGTCTGGAAAATGAAATCAACTTTAATCACAAAACGCTGTTCATTATATTTGCAGCATTTGACACATATTTATAGTCCTTCTTGGCATGTGAATATGGATCAATGACTACACTGCATGCTTTGGTTTTGGATTTTAAGAGTGGGAATGAAAACTGATATAAATGGGAAATAACCTAAAAGCAACCCCAGACAAAGATGAAGGCACAGAGAGGAGGTGCCCCCAAATAACTGGGCCACATATGTGTATAGAACTATAGGCTATTAAATGTAGTCTTTCATCAAATGTTCTATAAAATATGCTAGAGAGACATATATGCTAGAGAAGACACAAAAGGCCTACTGTAGGAAAGACCACATTGTGCCAGAAAACATTTCAAACATCCAATAAATAAGCTAGGACTGACCTCTGGGCTCATACTGGGAGTACTCATTGTCTTAGTACTGGGTGAGAGATCCAGAGCCAAGGGTGGTGCTTCCGTAACTGAGGTATGAGATAGTGGGTGACAACAGCAGTATGCCCTGCCAGAGCATACAGTACTATGGTCACAAAGGGCTGTGGAGAGAAAGGGAGAGAGGGGAGAGAGGAGAGAAGAAGAAAAGAGGTGGTGAGAGAGAGGGGGAATGAGAGAGCGGGGAGAGAGAGAGGGAGGGGAGAGAGAGAGGCAGAGAGAGAGAGAAAGAGAGAGAGAGAAGTGGATCGAGAAAGAGAGAGAGGGGCGAAAGGAGCGAGGGAGAGACAGAGAAAGAGAGAGGGGGGAAAGAGGAGAGGGAGAGGCGGAGAGGGAGGGGAGAGGGAGAGAAAGGGGAGAGAGTGAGAGGAGGTGAGAGAGAGAGAGAGAGAGAGAGAAGGGAGAGAAGGCGGAGAGGGAGAAACAAAAATGGGGAGAGCAAGGGGAGAGAGGGGAGAGGAGGAAGAAAGAGAGAGAGGAAGCGAAGGGAAAGAGAGGGAGAGATAGAGAGGGGAGAGACAGAGGGAGAAGAAGAGAGAGGGGAGCGGAGGAGGGGGAGGAGATAGAGGGGGGGAAAGGGGAGAGAGAGAGGGCGGAGAGAGAGAGAGCGGAGAGAGAGAGAGGGGAGGAAAGGGGGGAGAGAGAGAGAGAGAGAGAGAGAGACAGAGAGCGAAGGGGAGAAGAAAGAGGAGAGAGAGAGAGAGAGCGAGAGGAGAGAGAGAGAGGGGAGAGAAAGGGGGAGAGAGAGGCAGAGAGAGAGAGAGACAGGGAGCAAAGGGGAGAGAAAGAGGAGAGAGAGAGAGAAGGGGAGAGAGGAGCGCCAGGGTTGGTGAATACCAAACCGATGCAAAAACATTTTATTAGACACAAAAGTAATTATTTCCTGATGAAACAAATTGTTTATGACGCAAGACATTCATGACACATAGTTTAGGGATTGGTGTTTGGCGGTTAGGAAACCCACCTTCAGGGACAGGAAGACAGTGCTTGAAGTAATACAAAGGTTAAAAATGTAGGCAATGGAGCAGACCACAAGATCGAAAGAAGAATCTCCTTCTGCAAAAGCAAAATCAAATTATCCAATATCACAACGGAATGTAATAGTGTGTTAAAGTCAAACTAAAACGGGGGACAGCGTTTGAGTGGAACAAATACATTTAGAAGTATTAGGAGACAACAATGCAATGTCTTCTGACTTTACACACTGAATTCATGAGCTTTCTAGGAAGAGGGTCCCTGATGTTCTTTGAGTCTTCCCCCTCTTTGTTCCTCACTGCTTTGTTAGCGGGGGTTGGGCGGAGGCGGCAGAGCCATGGATGAATTTTGGGGATTTGTGGTAGACGAGAATGAGACTGTTCTTATCAGAGAGAATTTCCGCCGTCCGTCTGGTCTGCATGTCGTATGTTCAGGTTGATGAATGAGGCACTTTTCTTTAAGCGAGTCTAGCTGCAGCTGCTGTTTAATTCTCTAGATGACTGTCAGGTGATGAATGCATGAAGAATGCTCAGCTTGTAATTGTTTGAAGAGAGAT
>NC_036858.1:68808683-68817130 GCF_002910315.2 Salvelinus sp. IW2-2015 | reverse complement strand
AACAACAATGTATCATGGTCGGTTGTATTTAAAATGTTAGCTCTCTGCAGTTTCACCGGATGTTGGCCTGGTGGGACGTTAGCGTCTCACCTACCCTAGAGAAGTTAAAGTTTTTTTTACTTTGGGCAAAATCAAATAGGTTTTTCAAGCTTTTTCTAATGGGGTTTTAAGCCTCTTAAGCCTGAATCTGGCAGGTAAAAGCTGCCAGTAGGTGGCGATGTTTCAAATAGGCCTAGCATCACTATCACTAGCTATCACTAGTTAACAGGGAAGAAATCTGCCACTTTCTAAACACTAAAACTGAAACTAAATAATATCAAAACAAAATAGCTTTTTATCCAACTCAAACTAAGTAAAAACTAGTAAATCAGGATGAAAGACTAAGAGAAATAAAAGCGAATAAAAAAACACAAAATTATAATAACCTTTGTGAGAGACTATATAGTATAAACCTGTGAAGAACTGTGTGATTCTGGAAAATGGTTTCCCCAGGTGCTACAGTACATGAAGCTTGGCATTTTAAGCTAATCGAATAAGTGGACAGAGGCAAGTTTAAAGTATTTCACACTGTCTACCTGGAAAAACATTAACTCTCATTCTAAACTGAATGTTAGACAGAATATCTAAACAAACTGGTTTTAAACTGAAAATGGTTCTTAGAAGACCTGGGTCAAATTCTTGATTTAGTCTCGGTACAATGGAACCACTGGAATAGTTCCAAAAGTGGAAACCCCAAGATAAACTCAGAGCACCTCAAAAACTGGGTTTGTTCTGACATTCGGGATTTATTGTTTCTAATGTTTGATTATTATAGGTGTATGTTTGACATTTTATGCACTGTAGGAGCTAGTAACACAATCATTTCGCTGCACCCTCATCTGCCAAACTGTGTATGCAACCAATAAACCCTCTGTAACATCTGCCAAACTGTGTATGCAAACAAGAAAACCCACTGTAACATCTGCCAAACTGTGTATGTCACCAATAAACCCTTTGTAACATCTGCCAAACTGTGTACGTGACCAATAAACACTCTGTAACATCTGCCAAACTGTGTATGCAACCAATAAACGCTCTGTAACATCTGCCAAACTGTGTATGTGACTAATAAACCCGCTGTAACATCTGCCAAACTGTGTATGTGACCAATAAACCCTCTGTAACATCTGCCAAACTGTGTACGTGACCAATAAACCCTCTGCAACATCTGCCAAACTGTGTATGCAACCAATAAACCCTCTGTAACATCTGCCAAACTGTGTATGTGACTAATAAACCCGCTGTAACATCTGCCAAACTGTGTATGGGACCAATAAACCCTCTGTAACATCTGCCAAACTGTGTACGTACCAATAAACCCTCTGCAACATCTGCCAAACTGTGTATGCAACCAATAAACCCTCTGTAACATCTGCCAAACTGTGTATGCAACCAATAAACCCTCTGTAACATCTGCCAAACTGGTACGTGACCAATAAACCCTCTGAACATCTGCCAAACTGTGTATGCAACCAATAAACCTCTGATACAATCTGCCAACTGTGTAGTGACCATAAAACCCTACTGTAACATCTGCCAAACTGTGTACATGACCAATAAACCTCTGTAACATCTGCCAAACTGTGTATGTCACCAATAAAACATCTGTAACATCTGCCAAACTGTGTATGTGACCAATAAACCCTCTGTAACATCTGCCAAACGGTGTATGTGACTAATAAACCCGCTGTAACATCTGCCAAACTGATATGTGACCAATAATACCTCTGTAACATCTGCCAAACTGTGTATGTGACCAATAAACCCCTGTAACATCTGCCAAACTGTATATGTGACCAATAACCCACTGTAACATCTGCCAAACTGTGTACATGACCAATAAACCCTCTGTAACATCTGATAACTGTGTATGTCACTAATAAACCCGCTGTAACATCTGCCAAACTGTATATGTGACCAATAATACCTCTGTAACATCTGCCAAACTGTGTATGTGACCAATAAACCCCTGTAACATCTGCCAAACTGTGTATGCAACCAATAAACCCTCTGTAACATCTGCATAAACTGTGAATGCAACCAATACACCTCTGTAACATCTGCCAAACTGTGTATGCAACCAATAAACCCACTGTAACATCTGCCAAACTGTGTATGGGACCAATAAACCCTCTGTAACATCTGCCAAACGGTGTATGCAACCAATAAACCCTCTGTAACATCTGAACAAACTTTCTACATGACCAATCAACCCTCTGTAACATCTGCCAAACTGTGTATGTCACCAATAAACCCTCTGTAACATCTGCCAAACTGTGTTGTGACCAATAAACCCTCAGTAAACTTTCTTGTTTGCATACACAGTTTGGCAGATGTTACAGAGGGTTTATTGGTTGCATACACAGTTTGGCAGATGAGGGTGCAGCGAAATGATTGTGTTACTAGCTCCTACAGTGCATAAAAATGTCAAACATACACTATAATAATCAAACATTAGAAACAATAAATCCCGAATGTCAGAACAAATCCAGTTTTTGAGGTGCTCTGAGTTTATCTTGGGGTTTCCACTTTTGGAACTATTCCAGTGGTTCCATTGTACCGAGACTAAATCAAGAATTTGACCCAGGTCTTCTAAGAACCATTTTCAGTTTAAAACCAGTTTGTTTAGATATTCTGTCTAACATTCAGTTTAGAATGTAGAGTTAATGTTTTTCCAGGTAGACAGTGTGAAATACTTTAAACTTGCCTCTGTCCCACTTATTCGATTAGCTTAAAATGCCAAGCTTCATGTACTGTAGCACCTGGGGAAACCATTTTCCAGAATCACACAGTTCTTCACAGGTTTATACTATATAGTCTTCACMAAGGTTATTATARTTTTGTGTTTTTTTATTCGCTTTTATTTCTCTTAGTCTTTCATCCTGATTTACTAGTTTTTACTTAGTTTGAGTTGGATAAAAAGCTATTTTGTTTTGATATTATTTAGTTTCAGTTTTAGTGTTTAGAAAGTGGCAGATTTCTTCCCTGTTAACTAGTGATAGCTAGTGATAGTGATGCTAGGCCTATTTGAAACATCGCCACCTACTGGCAGCTTTTACCTGCCAGATTCAGGCTTAAGAGGCTTAAAAACCCCATTAGAAAAAAGCTTGAAAAACCTATTTGATTTTTGCCCAAAGTAAAAAAAACTTTAACTTCTCTAGGGTAGGTGAGACGCTAACGTCCCACCAGGCCAACATCCGGTGAAACTGCAGAGAGCTAACATTTTAAATACACCATTCATTGTTGTTAAAGGAATTTTGATTCCTGTTTATTAACCAATTCAATTAAAACACTCTGCCCATAAATAAGAATTTGTAAGATAATTATCAGCGTAAAATGGACAGATACCAGTCTTAAAATCAATCAATCAATAGCGTTTATTCTCGAGAGTACTGAATCATAGTACAATTTACATCAGGTTATATAATAAAGATGATGTCATAGGTTTTAATGTCCAACCTCCTCTCGGATACAATGGCAATACAGTTCGAGTTCTCATTACTGTCTGCCACCTGTTAAACTATCTACAACCAACCCAAGGTCTTTCCCCTCCCTGGGTAGAGACATCATTCTAGCCTGTCTGAAGATAAACCCATTCTTTCTAACAAGGAACACATAACATTCAACATTTATGAGTTATTACTTCTAATTCAAATTGTTATACTATTTTAGTCATAAACACAAAAATCACCCGTAACAGTTGTATTAAACATTCTTGTAAATACGTGTATCTTACATCATTTAAAAGATGAACGTCTTATTAATCCAGCCGCTGTGTCAGATTTCAAAAAGGTTTCTGCAAAAGCAAACATGCGATTTTTCTGAGGACGGCGCCCCACACACACAAGTATTACTAGCATTTTCCAACCAAGCATTAGCATCAGAAAGTCAGAAATAACAATAAAATAAATCGCTTACCATTGAAGATCTTCCTCTGGTGCAATGCCAAGTGTCCTAACTACACAGTGAATGTTCGTTTTGTTTGATAAAATCATTATAGCCTAACACGAAACATTGTAAACCGTTTGCGTCGTGATTTCCGTCTCATTCAACTTTGGACGAAGCGTTCGTTAATTACACACACTAAACAAATGTTTATCCAGTCATGGTTGGTTTCATTGCAATCCTCTGGTTGTTACTAACACAACCATACATGATGGCTCTTTCCCGGACGTATTGACCGAAACAAACCGATTTGAAGACACCAATCAATGACCTCACTGCGCACCAATGGTAGGACCGGCTATCGTTGATTGACTGTATTTTGACCCAATGACCACTGATCATCTTGAAATCTAGCTTGGAAGATAGACAATGAGCTGAGGTAAACGGCAATATGTAATGGTTATACGTTTGAAGACCAGCCTTTGTCGTAAACTCTGGCGCAAAAGAGGTTCATTCGCCATTGCAAATCCTACTTGACGGAGCCACGAGTGTTACGCATAGCAGTACATATTCAATAGCATTTTCAACAAGTTTATATATTTAATTTTGGCGAATAAATCAGGAAAAGCTAAACAAAGTCTAAGTATACAGATTTAACCCAAATTATAGAGGAAATTGATAGAGACAGTCCCCCATCTCACAGCTAGCCTTCAGGGAGCTGCATCCAGGAGCTTGCTAGCTACACAAGTCCACTGCAGCACCTTCTGCTCCTTCAACCAGTGGGTTTCACCTGCCCAGATTCATCTCTGCAGGCATGAATGTGCCTCAGGGCAAAAAGGGCACAGTGGGGAGGCGACGTTGTGCCCTTTGTCACAGGAAATGCCCCATCACCTGCACCACCTGTTCAGTAAGCCTCTGCTTTACAGCAGAAATAGACTGCTATGGGCCATGGCACCAGGACTGAGGGCTGAGGGTCTTCACAATATTTATCTATTTATTTATTTATAAATATACAATATTGTAAATAGAAAATGTGTAAATAGTTACCCTTGTTATTTGTTTGTTTATATTATTATATTATATATATATATTTTTCTTCATATATATATATATATTGTTTTGGGGGGGGGGTGTTAGAATAGCATTTATGTTTTTGTAATAGTTATTTCCTTCTAAATTTATCACTGTACCAATTCGGCCACTTGGGTACATTTGGGTACATTTGTGTGGGACACCTGGGTACTTCATGCTCAATGTCATGTAGCTCGCTCATTTTTGAAGTTATCTTGTTCTTTAAAACTCTGCTCAGCTATTGTTGCCATCTTATGTTCTTCATTCAAATCATCCACAGCATCCTATCTGTATGTTTGGCTGTTCTTGGTCATTTGAAAGATGACGCAGCAACAATAAAAAACAGAAAACGTATATTTATTTCCTTGTATTTTCTTCTACCAGATCTATTGTGTTATATTCTCCTACATTCAATTCACATTTCCACAAAATACAGAGTGTTTCCTTTCAAATGATACCAAGAATATGCATATCCTTGCTTCTTGGCCTGAGCTACAGGCAGTTAGATTAGGGCATGTCTTTAGGCGGAAATTGAGAAGAAGGGGGGGTACCCCAAAGAAGTTAAAGGACATCATTCATGATGGTTTTATTTCATTAGAGTTAGTTTTGGAGTCAAAGATAATAGTTTCAATATCATTTTAGTTTTTCAAACAGGTTTTTTTATGATTTTATTTCTGTTTACAAAATAGTTTTTTCATGATTCGTTTTCATTTCAGTGTCAGTTTTCGTTTACTATAATAACCTTGGTCTCCACCACTCCCCTCTGTGCATGTTGGAGGTGCAACAAAACCCTGAGTACCTTCATCAATCAAAGAAATATCACTTTGTCAGTCACTATGCATGACCTTTGCTAGGGAAGAATGTGTGATGTATATACAGTATTAGCTAGTATTAGTGCATTTGCCCTCCCCCTCCATGTCACTCCTTTGCTTTGCTCTGCTCTGTCCCGTCTGTGCGCCTGAGTTGCTCAGGTCTCTGTGTCTCGCTCCAGCTGTGATGTCTTGTTGATGACAGTTGCTGGGATGAAGCTCCTCCGCGCCTCCTTCTGCAATCCCAGCTTCCAGTTCGTCACTCTCATCTTCACTATCGTCTTCTTCGAGTTTGACTGCAGCAGAGCCTCTGAAACCTTTCTGCTGGACTTTTTTATTATGTCTATTGTCTTCCACAAGGTCAGTCTGTGACGTGACCAGAGACTGGTACACACTCTCCCAATAATAGACCTCTGAATACCATAAAATAGGGAAGTTTATGCAACTCACTATGGCTGCGCTTCCCAAACTTCCTACAATTGATTTAAAAAATGTACAGTAGTATTATTCGGGGTCTGTGAAGCAGCGGACACAGCTGCTCTGTATGTAGAGTGACCTTCTTTTTTTTTATTACCTTGGTTTTATTTTTAGGATCTAAAAAAGAACTGTCTTTGTTGTCTGTCAGTGACTCACAGCAGGTGTTTGTTCCTCTACAGCTCAGCGATCTGCTTCACAAGCTCAACTTCATCATGATTTACATCGCACCGTGGCAGATCGCATGGGGCAGTGCCTTCCACGCGTTCGCTCAGCCCTTCGCTGTGCCTCGTATCCTTTGGTTTTGACGTGTGTATGAACTACAAATGCTTCCACATGTTTTGACGTTGCTCTGACTGAAACTGTGACAGCGAATTTGACAGCAGGTATGTGAGTATGGTAAACCTGTTGATACCTGATAGTTGTTCCTTGGTTGTGGGTGTTCTCCTTCATGATGCAGCTCAGACTCAGCCATGTTGCTGCTGCAGACATTCATCACAACTCTGTTCTACACCCCTCTCAGCCCCTTCATGGGCAGCGCCATCTTCATCACCTCCTACCCGCGGCCCGTCAAGTTCTGGGAGAGGAACTACAAGTAATGACCTTTCATCGCCCACAGCATGAGATAAAGTACCATTAAGCCCTTTAAAGCACTTACCTTAAAGGGATACTGCAAGATTATCTACTTCCCCAGAGTCCGATGAACCTGTGGATACCATTTTTATGTTTCTGCATGCAGTATGAAGGAAGTTAAAGGTAGTTTTGCTAGAAAATGCTAACTAGTGTTAGAGCAATGACTGAAAGTCTACAGGTACAGTAGCATATGAGTTCATCTGACACTGGGTAAATAGAAAAGCGGCTTATTGTCTGAATCTCGCAATATGCCCTTAAACCACCACAGTGTGTCGACGGCCCCCATCTATCCAGCCTCAGAGATGGGACAAGGGAAAGTCCATTACGAATAAAGAGGGGGATGAGGGACGTCCAAATCAGTTTGAGTCTATGACCAAACCATTGAGTCAGGTCACTGTCAATAATTAATTGTTAGTCTGTTTCTAATCTACTCAGAAAATATGCAAGTGGCCTCCTAGAGCCCCTGTTGACATCCATATAAGGACATTTCTGTCTCAGAGATGATGTCATACACTCAGCTGACAGCGAAGTGTTCTAGGCGTAGACAAATAGTCTAGCACCTCTACTCCAGTCACTAGGTTATTGTTGAGGATTTATATAACTATTTTAATTATAACTAACACAGGTCCTAAGAAGAAACCAGAATTCTCTCTGTTAGACTTTGTTTGTTGTATGTAAATTAATGTACTGTCTCCCTAATCTTGGTTTGGTACCATTTTGCAGCACCAAACGTATTGACAACGCCAATAGCAGACTGATATCTCAGGTTGATAAASAGACAGGTAAAATATTACATTTATTTAATAAATATGATCATGTTATCCTCCCTAATTAACATTAACCAGAGAAGCTGATTTAGAATTTCTCAACTCGACAATGATCTTCTCATGGTTAATACATGTTGTTTTGTTGGTCATGTCAATCAGTGTATTTTACATAAACTTTTATTCCTCCAGGATGTGACGACAACAACCTGAACTCCATCTTCTATGAGTATCTGACGCGCTCTCTGCAGCACTCTCTGTGTGGTGACCTGATGCTGGGCCGCTGGGGGAACTACAGCTCTGGAGACTGCTTCATCCTGGCCTCTGACTACCTCAACGCCTTCGTTCACCTCATCGAGATCGGCAACGGCCTGGTCACCTTCCAGCTCCGAGGCTTGGAGTTCAGAGGTCAGATACTGACTAATACAAATGAGGAGCACTATACCACACCCAGAGCCATATACACCTACACTGCCTTCGGAAAGTATTCAGACCCCTTGAGTGTTACACATTTTGTTACGATACAAAATGGATGACATTTTTTAAAATCCTCAGCAATCTACACACAATCTACTCACAATACCCCATAATCAGGTACATCCTGTTTCCATTGATCATCCTTGAGATGTTTCTACTTGATTGTGTCCACCTGTGGTAAATTCAATTGATTGGACATGATTTAGAAAGGCACACACCTGTCTATATAAGGTCCCACAGTTGACAGTGCATGTCAGAGCAAAAACCAAGCCATGAGGTCAAAGGAATTGTCCGT
>NC_036858.1:68800530-68805413 GCF_002910315.2 Salvelinus sp. IW2-2015 | reverse complement strand
ATGTTTTGACGTTGCTCTGACTGAAACTGTGACAGCGAATTTGACAGCAGGTATGTGAGTATGGTAAACCTGTTGATACCTGATAGTTGTTCCTTGGTTGTGGGTGTTCTCCTTCATGATGCAGCTCAGACTCAGCCATGTTGCTGCTGCAAACATTTGTGACGACTCTGTTCTACACCCCTCTCAGCCCCTTCTTGGGCAGTGCCATCTTCGTCACCTCCTACCCACGGCCCGTCAAGTTCTGGGAGAGGAACTACAAGTAATGGCCTTTCACCGACCACAGCATGAGATAAAGCACCATGAAATATGCATGCACCCCTTAAAGCACCACGGTGTGTCGGCCGCACCCCAGGGCATTCAGCCTTAGAGATGGGACGTGGGAAAGTCCATTATGAATAAAGAAGGGGACAAGGGACATCCGACTCAATTTGAGTCTATGACCAAACCATTGAGTTAGGTCGCTGTCAATAATTATTCATTTGGTGAAAGTTCATTGTTAGTCACTCACATCTGTTTCATCTGTTTTTAATGTGCTCAGAAAATATGCAAGTGGTGAATTATATGGCCTCCTAGAGCCCCTGTTGACATCCATATAAGGACATTTCTTTCTCAGAGATGATGTCATGCACTCAGCTGACTGAGCCGTGTGTTAGTGCTATCCTGGATCCTTGGGATCCTTAAACCCTAACCACTACCCTTACCCTAACCTTAACCTTAACCCTTACCTTAACCATTTTAAATGTAAACTTCAAGGGGGTAGGAACGTCCCAAAGATTCCGGATAGCAAGGACCCTGAGCTAAGTGCTCTAGGCTAGGGGTATACAAGCAGAGTATAGAGACCACTAAAGATTATGGATAAAATAAGTCTTACTCAAGACGTTTACCACTGAAAAGAATTGTCACAGTTCCGGTCTGCTTAAGGGATGTCTCTCCCATTGCGATAGCAACTGGGTCTGGTCTGCTTAGTTCATTGACTGTATATGAACCAGAAAAAAGGATCGAGTGAGATGTCTCGCTTCCTTTTCCGTCTCTAACTCCACTCCAGTCACTGAGTTATTGATGAGGATATATGTAATTAATTTAACACACAGAAAAGGTCCTAAAAATAAACCAGAATTAGACAATGTTTACCTTATTTTACTGTCTCCCTAATCTATGGTTTTGTACCATTTTGCAGCACCAAACGCATTGACAACTCTAATAGCAGACTGGTATCTCAGGTTGATAAAGAGACAGGTAACCTATTAAGTTTATTGAATAAATATCAACATGTTTTTTCCCCTAATTAACATTAAAATAATAATCTGAATTAGAATTTCTCAACTCTACAAAGACCTTCTCATGGTTAATACATGTTGGTTTGTTGGTGATGTCAGTCAGTGTATTTTACATAAGCCTTTATTCCCCCAGGATGCGATGACAACAACCTGAACTCCATCTTCTATGAGTATCTGACACGCTCTCTGCAGCACTCTCTGTGTGGTGACCTGATGCTGGGCCGCTGGGGGAACTACAGCTCTGGAGACTGCTTCATCCTGGCCTCTGACTACCTCAACGCCTTCGTTCACCTCATCGAGATCGGCAACGGCCTGGTCACCTTCCAGCTCCGAGGCTTGGAGTTCAGAGGTCAGATACTGACTAATACAAATGAGGAGCACTATACCACACCCAGAGCCATATACACCTACACTGCCTTCGGAAAGTATTCAGACCCCTTGAGTGTTACACATTTTGTTACGATACAAAATGGATGACATTTTTTAAAATCCTCAGCAATCTACACACAATCTACTCACAATACCCCATAATCAGGTACATCCTGTTTCCATTGATCATCCTTGAGATGTTTCTACTTGATTGTGTCCACCTGTGGTAAATTCAATTGATTGGACATGATTTAGAAAGGCACACACCTGTCTATATAAGGTCCCACAGTTGACAGTGCATGTCAGAGCAAAAACCAAGCCATGAGGTCAAAGGAATTGTCCGTAGAGGTCAGAGACTGGGTTGTGCCGAGGACAGATCTGGGGAAGGCTACCAAGACTTTGGAACCACCAAGACTTTTCCTAGAGCTGGCTGCCCAGCCAAACTGAGCAATCRGGGGAGGGCCTTGGTCAGGGAGGTGACCAAGAACCTGATGGTCATTCTGACAGAGCTCTAGAGTTCCTCTGTGGAGATGGGAGATGGGTTGCTCTGTGGAGATGGGAGAACCTTAAAGAAGGACAACCATCTCTGCAACACTCCATCAATCAGGCCTTTATGGTAGAGTGGCCAGAAGGCAAATGACAGCTTGCTTGGAGTTTGCCAAAAGGCACCTAAAGTTTGGAGTTTGCCAAAAGGCACCTTTTTGGCCTGAATGCCAAGCATCACGTCTGGAGGAAACCTGGCGCCATCCCTACGGTGTAGCATGGTGGTAGCAGCATCATGCTGTGGGGATGTTTTTTAGCTGCAAGGACTGGGAGACTCGTCAGGATCGAGGGAAAGATGAACGGAGCAATGTACAACGACCATAAGCACACAACCAAGACAAAGCAGGAGTGGTTTTGGAACAAGTCTCTGAATGCCCTTGAGTGGCTGAGCCAGAGCTCGTACATCTGTGGAGAGACCTGAAAATAGCTGTGCAGCAACGCTCCCAATACAACCTGACAGCGCTTGAGAGGATCTGGATAGGAAAATGGGAGAAACTCCCCAATTACAGGTGTGCCAAGCTTGTAGCGTTATACCCAAGAAAACTTGAGGCTSTAATCACTGCCGAAGATGCTTCAACAAAGTACTGAGTAAAGGGTCTGAATACTTATGTAAATGTGATATTTCAGKTTTTTTTTAAATAAATGAGCAAAAATTTCTCAAACCTTTTTGGCTTTGTTATTATGGGGTATTGTGTGTAGATTAATGAGGGGAAAAAAACATTTCATACATTTTAGAATAAGGCTGTAACCTAACAAAATGTGGAAAAAGTCAAGGGGTCTGAATATTTTCCGGTTACAAGTTTCTTAAAAAATAATATATATATATTCAAATTTTCTTTGAAATTGTTTTCTAATAATCATAAGCCCCACATCTCGACCACTGACGTACAATCACCATTAACATGATGGTCTGTGGTCCTTCTCCTTCTGATTCAGAGGGGTTGGGTTAAATGCGGAAAACACATTTCGGTTGAATGTATTCAGTTGTGCTACTGACTAGGAATCTCCTTTCCCCTTCTCCTCCTCTCCAGGTACATACTGCCAGCAGAGGGAGGTAGAGGCCATCACTGAGGGGGTGGAGGAGGACGATTCCTGTTGCTGCTGTGAGCCGGGCCACCTGCCACACGTCCTGTCCTGCAATGCGGCCTTCAACCTGCGATGGCTGGCCTGGGAGGTCACTACCACCAAGTACCTGCTGGAGGGCTACAGCATCAGTGAGAACAACGCTGCCACCATGCTTCAGGTGTACGACCTGCGCAAACTGCTTATCAGCTACTATCTGAAGGTTGTATACCTTTTGAAATCTTATGGAAATTTAACAGACAATAAAGACTTGAATTTGAATTTAAMCTATGATCGAAGCAGTTTAATATTCATTTATTTTTTATACTTTCAACATCTTTGTAATTCATTACTGCTTTTATTTCAAAAGCAATTAAGTCTGAGCTTAACTGCTGAGCTTCAAAACCTTTGCAAGCAAGGAGTAGGCCATGAAAATATATACTTCATCATCAAACCTTATTCCCTATTGTTTCACCTCTAGAGCATAATCTACTACCTGATCCAGTCCCTGAAGCTACAGACGTGGATCAAGGATCCCTCTATCACGAAGGCTTTGGTGTCCTACACCAAGTGGCACCACATAGAGAGAGACCCGGCCGTGTTCAGCGTTAAGATAGACGAGGACTACGTCCACTGCCTCCAGGGCGTCACCAGGGCCAGCTTCTGTAACATCTATCTGGAGTGGATCCAGTACTGTGCCAACAAGCTGGAGGAGGTGAGTGGAGATGTGAGATTGTAATGCACAGTACAATCATGCATGTAGTAAGGAAAACTCCAGGCCCTTGTCTAGTTCATTTTTCCTTGTCAGGAAAACTCCATGCCCAAGTCTAGTTTATTTTTCATGGTCAGGAAAACTCTAGGAACTAGTTCATGCTTCCTGATAAGGTAATGTGGTCAGGGAAAAAAACAGGGCCCTATCAAGACATGCAGTCTGGATGACCCCATGTTGTACCGTTTGGTTTCCTTGCTGCTGGTCATTTCAGAGGATGTGAACACTGATGACCTTTGACCCTTGTGTTTTGCCAGCCTGTGGACTGTGACGAGGACTCCCCTCTGGTCACTCTGTGCTATGCCTTGTCTGTGCTGGGCAGGAGATCCTTGGGGACTGCATCTCACAACATGTCCAACAGGTGAACCTTCCATAACTGTCAAATATTCATTTCTTTCATGTTATGGGGTTTTACTACCCTCCAGGGATGTTGTGTTGTGTTATATATGGGGTTTTATTAGCCTCCAGGGATGTTGTGTTGTGTTATATATGTGGTTTTATTACCCTCCAGTCCAGACATGTTGTGTTTGTATATGTGGTTTTTATACCCTCAGACATGTTGTGTTATATATGGGGTTTTATTACCTCCAGGGATGTTGTTGTTGTGTTTTATATATGGGGTTTTATTCTCCTCACCCATGGATCGTTGTGTTATATATGGGGTTTTATTACCCTCCAGGGGATGTTGTTGTTTTTATATGTGGGTTTTATTACCCTCCAGGGATGTTGTGTATATATGGGGTTTTATTAACCTCCAGGGATGTGTTGTGTTATATATGTGGTTTTTATTACCCTCCAGACATGTTGTGTTGTATATGTGGTTTTATTACCCTCCAGACATGTTGTGTTATATATGGGGTTTT
>NC_036858.1:68710406-68793642 GCF_002910315.2 Salvelinus sp. IW2-2015 | reverse complement strand
AACCCCCGGTTCTCAGTGTCCACCTTCCGTTTTGCCATTTTTGATGGGTATCTGAAAGTTAATTTTACTGTGATGCTGACGACTGCTGTGCCAATAAATATTGAAATGAAGCAGCCTACTGCTCGGTGCGTCACCGTTGCATTGTGGGAAATGTAGTATTGGTGCGTGTAAAAGATCTGCGGGCTGCCGGCTTGCTGCGGTCTGCGGGCCGGTTCTAATAATAAATCAAGATCATCCCAGGGGCCGTAAAAAACCTTCTCGCGGGCCGGATGTGGCCCGCGGGCCTTGACTCTGACATATGTGCCCTACAGGGATGTTGTGTTGTGTTATATATGGGGTTTTAATACCCCCCAGGGATGTTGTGTTATGTATGGGCTTTTATTACCCTCCAGGGATGTTGTGTTGTATATGGGGTTTTATTACCCTCCAGACATGTTGTGTTGTATATGGGGTTTTATTACCCTCCAGACATGTTGTATTATGTATGGGGTTTTAATACCCTCCAGGGATGTTGTGTTATATATGGGTTTTTATTACCCTCCATGGATGGTGTCTTGTGTTATATATGGGGTTTTATTACCCTCCAGGGATGTTGTGTTGTGTTATATATGTGGTTTTATTGCCCTCCAGACATATTGTGTTATATATGGGGTTTTATTAGCCTCCGTGGATGTTGTGTTGTGTTAAATATGGGGTTTTATTACCCTCCAGACATGGTGTGTTGTATATGTGGTTTTATTACCCTCCAGACATGTTGTGTTGTATATGGGGTTTTATTACCCTCCAGACATGTTGTGTTATATATGGAGTTTTATTACCGTACAGGGATGTTGTGTTATATATGGGGTTTTATTACCCTACAGGGATATTGTGTTGTGTTATATATGGGGTTTTATTACCCTACAGGGATGTTGTGTTGTGTTATATATGGGCTTTTATTACCCTCCAGGCATGTTGTGTTATATATGGGGTTTTATTACCCTCCAGGGATGTTGTGTTGTGTTATATATGGGTTTTTAATACCCCCCCCCCCAGGATGTTTCTGTTGTGTTATATATGGTTTTATTCCCCCCAGGGATGCTGTGTTATATATGGGTTTTATTACCCTCCAGGATGTTGTGTTATATATGGGGTTTTATACCCCCCAGGGATGTTCTGTTGTGTTATATATGGGTTTTATTTCCCCCCAGGGATGCTGTGTTATATATGGGGTTTTATTACCCTCCAGACATGTTGTGTTATATTTGGGCTTTTATTACCCTCCAGGGATGTTGTGTTATGTATGGGGTTTTTACCCTCCAGACATGTTGTGTTATGTATGGGGTTTTAATACCCTCCAGGGATGTTGTGTTATATATGGGTTTKTATTACCCTCCAGGGATGTTGTGTTATATATGGGGTTTTATTACCCTCCATGGATGTTGTGTTATATATGTTTTTTTTACCCTCCAGGGATGTTGTGTTATATATGGGGTTTTATTACCCTCCAGGAACGAAATAACACATCAATCCACAATGAGCTGTAGTTTCATTGATATTCCATAAGGGGGCAGCTATGGCTCTCTGTTGTATCACAGTGATACGTGATGTGAGTCTCCAAATTCTATCCCTCTGTTGCTGTAATGTGATAAAAACCTTCACAATGCTCCCTTTCTCTGTGTCTCTAATTCAGTTTGGAGTCGTTCTTGTGTGGGTTCAACACTCTGTTCAAAGGAGACTTCCGTATCGCTACTAAAGATGAGTGGGTGTTCACAGACATGGATCTGCTGCAGAAAGTGGTGGTCCCAGGCGTGAGGATGAGTCTCAAGCTCCATCAGGTATTCACAATATTCTACCTTGAAGACAATAGCATTTGCTCACTTTCTCCCTTATTGAAGTAGAATATGTAGGTAACTGTACATTTAACCTTGAGCTTTTCCTGTGCTTTCTCAGTGGACTGCACGTGTACCTTGATGTACATTGGTGTTGCAAATATAAGCCAGGTGGCACACTGTCGATAAGTGCACTGCACTTGACTTTTAAAGGTAATTTACCCTTGAGCTGCTTTTATTATGAATACGATTCCCGCAAATATCTGGGAAAATTGCCTTTAAAAGGTGCAATTCACTGTAAACCACAGGAGGCTGGTGAGGGGAGGACTGGTTATATTTATGGCTGTAATGGAATGAATGGAATAGTATCAAGCACATTGAAACTGTGTTTGATACTGTTCCATTTATGCCATTCCAGCCATTATTCTATTCACTCTCATTATTAAGGCGCCACCTGTGCTGTAAACGCTGCGGATATAAGCTCAAGCGTAAATTACATTTTAAAGGTCAATAAATTGTAGACAATGCTCCGTTAATTGAATCCCATCCTTAAAGTGGTTCAGTTAATCCCTGTAATAAAGCTTTTCCTCACGGTGATATATTTACTGCTCTTGTTCCTTGGTTGCTCTCAGGACCACTTTACATGTCTGGAGGAGACAGAGGAGCCAGCCATCTTGTACGAGGCCATTAGTAACTACAAGACCAGTCTRGTGATCTGCCATGAGAGCGACCCAGCCTGGAGGAAGGCGGTTCTGTCCAGCCGGGACACTCTGCTCACACTGAGACACATGGCACGGCACGGACGAGTACAAGATCATCATGCTCTACAAACGCCACCTCAGCTTCAAGGTTATCAAGGTGCGTGTGAGATGACTGGTGTAGGGTGGTATTGCCCCTAGACACTGATCTTGGGTCAGTTTTGCATTTCACCCACCAATGTTTAAGGTTAGGATTGGGGAAGGGGAACCTGATCCTTGACCTGTACAGTTGTGCTGAACACATGCTGAATTCCAAGCCCCTACTCCGTAGCCACCTCTGTAGATCTTAGAGGATTGGATAAATATGGCGTTATTACATCTATCCAGAAGTTATTACCATATTTCTTGCACCTATCCAGTCATCTCAGATCTACTGAAGGGGCTATGTTACTATAGGTCAAACTGGAATTATTCAGCATTGTTGTCTGTTCAAGCTGTCTGGAACATGAGATGAAGTTACTCTGATCAACTCTACATATTGATCGAGTTTAGCGTGAGAAGTGTGGGGTGGATGAGTTGTTGGTTTGATTAATACATAAAGAAACTTGATCCAAATGGTTCTGCCATATCCAGTTGATTAAAATGGTGATTTAATCAGAGTAAAGAAATGTGGAGTTGGACGGTGTGTAATGTGTATTCAGATGTCAGTAATACTACCCTCTTCATCCTCTCCTCCTCTAGATCAATAAGGAGTGTGTTAGGGGCCTGTGGGCCGGCCAGCAGCAGGAGCTGGTGTTCTTACGCAACCGCAACCCAGAGCGCGGCAGCATCCAGAACTCCAAGCAGGCCCTCCGAAACATGATCAACTCGTCGTGCGACCAGCCGCTGGGCTACCCCATGTACGTGTCCCCCCTCACCACCTCCTACATGGGCACCCACAAGCAGCTGAGGAGCATCTGGGGCGGCCCTCTCAGCCTGGACGGCATCAAGACCTGGCTCTTGTCCAAGTGGCTGCGGTGAGTTCTGGCTGCTGGAGGCAGGCCAAGGGGGAACAGAGGGTCATCTTCATCAGTCAGTCTGCCTGTGTTCTGCTCCCCTATGGATGGAATCCAATCAGGGCCTTTCCTGCTGTGACAGCACCACTCTTCCCAAACCATATAGGGCTAAAGTGCTGCGACATGTTCAGCTGTATCCAGCGCATTTGAATAACTGCCATCTACTGTTAGGCTTATGGGCCTTTTTATGTTTAGTGTGAGGCGTGGCCTGCACTGCACTGTAAACCACTTATAGGGACATGTTTTCATTTGACGTCAGATTTAGATTTTTTTATCCMGATTCATTGCCCTTCAGTGATAGTTAAATGTTTTAACTCCATTTTAATAAAGCTGTCAAGGTGTTTAGAAAGGTAACATAGGCCTACTGGGTGTTTGTGTTGTAGGGTGCGGAAGGATAACCTGACCAGCTGTAACAGTGGTGTGAACATGGAGGATGTGGACTGTGCAGGGGGCTCCTCTTCTCTGAGCCACAACCCAAACTCCATCACCTCCCAGAGCCTGAGTCTGTACCAGGCCAGGCCCAACAGTACCTCTCAGAGCCTGAGTCTGTACCAGGCCAGGCCCAACAGTACCTCTCAGGCTAATAGGCAGCACACTGCAGGTTTGGTCCTCTACAGGAGAGGCACACACATTTAAAGGGATAGTTCACCCAAGTTACAACATTAAATTGGTTTCCTTACCAGGAAAGCATTACACGTCTAAGTAGAGCCTTGCGCAGCTATGTTCATGGTTCTGCCATGTTAGGTTCTGACAGCTATGTTCACGGTTCTGTCATGTTAGGTTCTGACACAGACTGGGTCGTTTTATCTGTATGTGCATCCATCCAGGGAGGAGAGAGTACCGGAGCCGCTCAGTGCAGCCCCAGAGCCAGCGGCCTCCAGTCACCAGCCAGTCAGGGCCCATCCTGGACAGTCAGCAGGTGTCAGCTTCGGCCAATGGCCTGGTGCAGCGCCTCTCCAACAGCCAGCTGTCCTTCAACACCTCCATCGCCTCTGTCTTCTCCCAGGTCCCACGACTCTCCACGGCCGGGGGCCAGCTGAGYTCCCAGCTCCAGGCTGCAGCCCACCACCGCTCAAGCCAGGTGTCCTCCTCCAGCTCCACCCTCAGTCTGCTGTTCGGCAAGAGGAGCTTCTCCAGCGGCCTTGTCATCTCTGGCCTGTCGGCAGCCGAGGGTGGTAACACCACGGACACGCAGTCGTCCAGCAGCGTCAACATCGCCATGGGTGGACCCTCCTGCCGGTCCACCAGCAGAGCCACACAGGTAGAAGCCAGAGCTCCCGCCCCAGAATATATTTAGTTGCATTTATTAAGCTTAATTCTTGAAATTATATCACCATTTAACAATGTTGTGGTTATCTATGTAGGCGTTTAATGTCAACAGTTGTAGAGGACACTTATCAGACATGGGTCAGAACCTCTACAAAAATTAGCTTTTTAGCTGGTATAATGTATCAGATTTCAGATTGTATTAATACATTATTTACATTGTTTTTCCAGTGGACATCAGAGCCCTACGAGAGTGTAGATGCAACCTACTCCAACACTCCCAATGGCGTGAAAGACAACACACCGTCAAATGATAAAGACTGCACACAGGGCGCGGATAAGAGCCAGGAGAAGACAACAGCCTCTGCAACCCATAAACTTCCAGAGCAAATTACTATCTGAGAGCACCAACACATGCCTCACTCCGCAGCATGTTCAGACCCAGTGTTCTGAATGTAAGCAACAATGTCCTTTGCTCCAGTGACAAAATAAAGAATTTTTATGAAAAACACATGGTTCATTATCCTACGCCGGGGAGGGTTGTCCAAATGGTTATGAATTATGTGGTGTTAATAGTGTTCTAAAATCTCAAACACTTAACAAATTAAACACCAGTGGTGGAAAAAGTACCCAACTGCCATACTTGAGTAAAAGTAAAGATACCTTAATAGAAAATGACTCAAGTCATTGTGAAGGTCACCCAGTAAAATACTACTTGATTAAAAGTCTAAAAGTATTTGATTTTAAATATACTTAAGTATCAAAAGTAAATGTAATTTCAAATTCCTTATATTAGGCAAAGCACGATTTTTCTTTAATTTTACAGATAGTCGGGCACACTCCAACACTTGACATAATTTACAAATGAAGCATTTGGGTTTAGTGAATCCGCCAGATCAGAGGCAATACGGATGACCAGGGATGTTCTCTTGACAAGTGTGTGAATTGTACCATTTTCCTGCCCTGTTAAGCATTTAATATGTAACGAGTACTTTTGGGTGTCAGGGAAAATGTATGGAGTAAAAAGTACATTATTTTATTTAGGAATGTAGTGAAGTAAAAGTTGTCAAAAATATAAATAGTAAAGTACAGATACCCCAAAAACTACTTAAGAATATATATTCTAAATATTTTTACTTTAGTACCTTACACCACTGTTAAACACATTAAAATATTCAGTCATGTTCACGGTGTCGTTGGATCACTGGATTCATTCAACACTGTGGAGTGTGGACAATAATCACTTATGCTATTTGCACCACAAACAGATCACTTCAAGGATATCTGGTGCATGAGATATGGACACCTTTTATGGACTGATGTTCATTTTTCACAACACACCCAGCATACCAATAAAAAAAATCTAACAAATAGGTGCTTGAAACAATGTTTGTAGGGTTAATAAATTGGAGAATGTTTGATAATTTTCTAAAGGTTGCATCTCTGGAGTAGAGACGGAAGAATGCACTTTGGGAAAGTAAAACACTTAGGCCTTTTCTCAATTGGCAAAAGTACCTCTCCTCGATTCCTCTGTCCTCTACTCCATGACACGGAAACAAATATTTGGTCACCATATGTAGGAGTGTCAATTTCGGTAATAGGTGAAAAGGAGTTTGCTCCTCTCCTCGATAGCCTACTCCAGCAGAGGACACACAGGTGTATCCTATCATAGGAACGTTTTGAAATCAGCCACACACCCTTAGAAACAGCTGTTGTTTTCTCAAAGGAGAAAAGCATGAACTCATTTTAAAATCTGGTGGGAGGAGCTATAGAAGGACGGGCTCATTGTAATGGCTGGAATAGAATTCATGGAACGGAGTCAAACGTGGTGTTTGACATYGTTCAATTTATTCCATTCCAGCCGTTACAATGAGCCYGTCCTCCTACCGCTCCTCCCACCAGCCTTCTCTGTTATATATAGAATGTCTAGCACAACTAGCTTCATTTCTTTTTGCCACATTATTGAACTGGATGGCCRTCTGCGCTCTTTAAAGGCCCTTTATATCAAATAGTGTCTGTTATAGGTGTGTAGGTTACAAAATAAGAATACTAATAAGAATCTAAACTGAAGCTTAAATTTAAAAAAATAGAGCTGATTTATTGGGACATCATAATGAAAGAACAAAACACAAACCTTTTCGGCATCAAGCCATTGGCTTAGATTCAATCAGGACCGCAGAAGATTTGTGTTATAGCGCAATTGACATTTAAAGGTAATTTCCAATTGAGTTGACATTTCCAATTGAGTTGACGAGCGAGCAGTGTGTCAAGAAGCAATGCGTCTTGGCAGGGTCATGTTTTGGAAGACACATGACTCTCGACCTTCACCTCTCCTGAGTCCGTACGGTAGTTGCAGCGATGGGACAAGACTGTAACTACCAATTTGAGGAAAAGGGGTAAAAAAATACCAACTTTTTTTTGTATCTAGCACATCAGTGTAAATGGTAGACACCAGCATCTAGTTCAGGTTATCTGTATATGTCACGAGATCTAGTTAGAATATACAGATAATCTATTAATTTAGATTATCTTTATTTACTCAAGTTCTGGCAGTGTTGATGCTTTCGGAGTTGAGGACAGGGAGGCATAAGCCTAAAAAACCCATCCCTCATTCTTCCCAAATTGCCCACAGTCTGTCGATGGCGTAGTTGGTTTTCTGGTGTTGTGTCTTCACGGCTAGCACTGTGAGCGGCCTTTGTTGGGTTCAGCTGTCAGTCTCACGACGCCTTACTCGAGAGTGTATGTGTGTGTGGGCACAGTCAGGTACCCCCCCGGAACCCCTGGGCAGTCATTAGCAGGCCTGCCCTCACCAAACTTACAAGTCTGGGAGCATTGCATTAAAACAACACCTGCTTTGTACAGGGGACAGAAAAGACAAGCTGTGTGTATTAACACTCAACACAGTCAGACCCAGGGTCATGCAATATACTGTAGGACAATGTTCAGTAGAAGAAGTGACAGAGAAGATATTGACTTCAATATTACTGAGTCCAGTTATTTCAAATAATAGAATTGACACCCCCTCCATAGTGCAGTAAGTAGAACTCTGAATCAGATTTTTTCATTAGAATAAAATWATTCTTAGGTGGCCTCACTCTCTTTACCTTCTTCCTCACGTGTCCTGAGGTGAATTCTTCATACGGTGAAAGAACACAGAGACCCACCGTCCTTCCTGTCTGCCTCTGCAGAGTTATCAGTTGCAGCAGTGTAACATACAGGCTCCATCTGTCACATTTTTTTTAACCTATATTTAACTAGGCAAGTCAGTTAAGCCTAGGAACAGTGGGTTAACTGCCTTGTTCAATGGCAGAATTACATATTTTTACCTTGTCAGCTCRGGGATTCAATATTTTGGTTACTAGTCCAATGCTCTAACCACTAGGCTACCTGCCACCCCTTAAATTGCCCCAGGAGAAGTCCCAGCTTTCCCTACTCTTTCTGCCCTCTCAGGACCACAGGAGAAGTCCCAGCTTTCTCTACTCTTCTTTCTGCCCTCTCAGGACCACAGGAGAAGTCCCAGCTTTCYCTACTCTTCTTTCTGCCCTCTCAGGACCACAGGAGAAGTCCMAGCTTTCCCTACTCTTCTTTCTGCCCTCTCAGGACCAGTGGAAAGAGCATGCTCCCTGGCCATCTAGAACACTTGTTAGTGCAGACACAGAGGGGGCGATTTGCTACCATGTTGTCAGTTTACAAGGGGCTGTTTGTTCAGCTAGCGATCGAGTTACTGGGCAAACGGGCCAGACAGTAAGCATTTTCAGGGGGAAATGGTAATCGCAGGGGGTGTTGTTTTCGTGGTAATAGGTGAGCAGATGGCCAAGAGTAACAACAACAAGTCTCTTGATGATGTTTCCTAGTAATACTATACCTCCCTTCCTCCTTATCCAACCTGACCTCAGGGCAATTTGTATAATTTGGGATGTTTCTTTGTATCCCTCCATTTAGTATATGTTACCAATGGAATAGCAGTCTTACAATATCATACAAATTTGAGGACGTTTAGTAACGTACGTCTTGTGATGTACAGTATTATACATCTTGCTCTGATGCCTCTAGGAGCATTCACATGCCCCATAGAGGTATCCAAAGGATCCCACCCTGGTCACCAATGTAGTGGAATGCAATCTTACGATCCTGCGGTCCAGAGATGAGAACTCCACCATCTACCGCAAAAGCCCAGGCTCCTGACAGGGAATAGAATTCCCATCACTGTATGTTACAATGGTAAAGTCATAATCATTTTGTCAACTTAGTAAACTGATTGTATATTGAAATAAGTATTTAAAGATACTCAGATGGTCAGTTTAAGTTAACCGTTTTGTTTTCCCCGAGTTAAAACAGCGCAATAGGGAACAAGAAAACAACAAAAAATATATCATTTTGGGATAGAAATAGAAAAATACTTTTCTAGTTTTTTAAAACCAAAAAAACAACTTGATATATCGATTTTCAGGTGTGTGTGGGGTTAAATGTGGAATTACTGTCATTGGCCAAATGCAAAGCTAACACTTCCTGTCCCTTCAAAATAGCTGTTCACCCTTCTAACGCCGTTCTATTAATTACTGTGTCCCAGTGCCAAGATAAGGTGGGCTTTCTACATTTCTGCTTTAGATTTAAGCTGAACCTTTTTAAGCTAGCCACAACAATGATAGTGTGTATTGACTTATTAATGAACTGCTGTTACTGTAAATGGCTAGCTAAATTATATCCTAGCTACCTAGCTAACCATTGGTAATCTTATTCAATGATGCCATACAGCCAACACATGCCCCTAGCTATAGTTAGTCAGTGGTTGCACATCTAACTAGCTGGAATGAGGGAAGTGTGTGAATACTAGACATGTAAATATCCTTTCACTGTTAATAAGTCTCAAGCTTTTCACAACCATACTCTGAGGCGGAACCAGAAGTCCTCCGCTGCACTATCAGCCTGACAGGGTGCCGTGGGTGTGTATAGCTTACATCTGTCTAATCCGTGTGTGTCCAGCAATGGAATGAAACATCAAAAAAAGAGAGGCAAGGGAAAAAAAGAGAGGCAAGATTGTAAAAGAGAGGCAAGGAATGGAAGAAACAAGGACGGAGGAGGCAAGGATTTGACATCTAGTTTTCAGACACTCACAAGATACCAACAGGGCTCAAATATACTCCAGGGTTAATTCCTGCTCATTGGTGCCATCTAGTAGAATGTATCAGGCTACAACACAGGGAAACCCAGATGGGTCACATAGGGTGAAAACCAGAAGCATCCGGTTGGTACTTCCACTCACCACCAAATATGGTGATGAGAGGATGTCTAGTTGTAGGCATCAATGGAGCAGATAAAATAGACGTTCTGCTAGTTCTCATATACCAAACATCCAATCTCAATACAGCTTTCTGTTCCCTACACTAACATCTGTTACTTCTACAAAGTTTTGTCTACCTGACCCTTTTCCAAATGTTCTAAACATTGTGTTGTTAGGCCAGGGGTTTGCAAATGTTTTTGACCCGTGACCATATTTWGAAAAAAATTATTGATGTAATCAACAGCCAATGTTGGGCTATGACAGTCTATTACAAATCAGTCTGACAGTACTTTTGACAGTTTGTCAATCTGAAGACAGTATGGTTTGAAGTGACTGAAATGCATCAGAAAGGTATTGGGAATTTCAGAAGATTAGCATCCAATAACCGTGCATTATCTTCTGTGTAGGAAAGAACACCATTATTGCTTTCAATGATGATATTAATTTCCCCCCAGTTTGATTTGATGCCTAGTCCTGTACACTCTGTTCTAACGAGTCCTGAGAGTCTTGACTTTCAGGAACAGGGTCATAATAGCTTATAACTCCAACCGTTCAAAAGTTAGACACATTTGTTGGAAGAAAACAGCTGTTTGTCACAACYGCATTTAGTGGATATCGGAGGTTACTTACATAACCCCGGTTCTATGAACCATTTAGTTGATATCGGAGGTTACTTACATAACCACGGTTCTATGAACCATTTAGTGGATATCGGAGGTTACTTACATAACACGTTCTATTGAACCCATTTAGTTGATATGGAGGTTACTTACATAACCACGGTTCTATGAACCATTTAGTGGAATATCGGAGGTTACTTACATAACCACGGTTCTATGAACCATTTAGTGGATATCGAGGTTACTTTACATAACCACGGTTCTATGACCATTTAGTGGATATCGGAGGTTACTTACATAACCACGGTTCTATGAACCATTTACATTTTTTCCAGAGTTTCTCTCGCGACCCCATTTTTGGGAAACGCTGCAGTTGTGGTTCCCTAACAGAAATATGCAAAAACCTGTGAATAGGAACTCGCTAGCTTGTGCTTGGCTCTGCCCACCTCCTTGTTTGTTCTGCACACCACAGGAGGTTGGTGACATCTTAATTTGGGAGGACGGGATCTTGGTAATGGCTGGAGCTGAATAGGTGGAATGGTATCAAACACATGGTTTCTATGTGTTTGATGCCATTCCATTTGCTGCGTTCCAGCCATTATTATGAGCCGTCCTCCCCTCAGCAGCCTCCACTGCTGCACACTGTGCATCTTTGGCTCCCATCATAAACGACGCCRATGTGCTCATCCTCTTTCGACACAGGCGCATGCTCTTTAGACAACAGTTCGCTGATAAAGTGGAGAGGGTAGGTTACATAATGAGAAAAACTGCTGATGCACGACCAAATTTCTCAATTTCACCTTGTGTGTTCTACTATTTCTAACTATCAACAGTAAGTTGAGACAATGACGGAGCTCCTAAACAAATATATATATAAAAATTGGTCAGGGGCTCCCTAGCAGGCCTGGGGCCCTAAGTGGTCGCTTAGTGGCCGACTCCTTTCACAGTGTTTATGTTTATTGGATTGAGGAGAGATAGTGCTAGAGCAGTGGGTCAGATTACACAGCACATGTCACGCCGCAGCATACACAGCACATGTCACGCCCCGAATGATCACAGCACATGTCACGCCCCGAATGATCACAGCACGTCACGGCCCGAATGATCACAGCACATGTCACGGCCCGAATGATCACAGCTCAAATCCATGAAAATAAAATAGACAAAAAAATAAACACACAAAACAGATACAGACAGTGAGACAGATTTAGTAAGTGTAGAATATGCCTACTTTACAGTACTTCTGGTACTGATTAGTCCACTAGGATGTCACACATACAGTAGGGTACTACTCAGTCCTAGTAAGTGATACAATATACAGTATATTAGTGCTAGTGTACTACTTGGTCCTACTAAGTGATACAATATACAATACATTAGTGCTAGTGTACTACTCAGTCCTAAGTGATACAATATACATTATATTAATGCTAGTGTCCTACTAAGTGACACAATATACAATACATTAGTGCTAGTGTACTACTCAGTCTACAAGTATACATACATTAAGTGCTAGTGTTACTACTTCAGGTTCCTACTAAGTGGTACAATACATTAGTGCTAGTGTAGTACTCAGTCCTACTAAGTGATACAATATGGAGGGAAAACGTAGTTCTAAATAACTCATCACGTATGGGGGAAAAGTCTAAAAGGTGTTTATTGTAAGATGTTACATTTAGAATGTCTCTCTAGCAGCACTATTTAAATAACACAGCTAGTCAAGGGCAGTTACAATAGATTGGACTTTGTTTCTTATGCAAGATGTTTTGTAAACAAAGAAAAAGACAGAACATTACATCAATATGCTTACCAGTTCCACAATTTCTAACAAAGGTATTCCATACTTAAAAAAATAAGTTAAACATTAATAAACACTGTCKTGAGTTATAAAATATAGACCAGTTAAAATAAATAAAACAGAAAATGCTAATTGAAATACACAAACTTTACAATTTCAGCATTACGTGATATACCACATACTCTTTCAAAAATCTATTTTTCAATTCTGTTTAGGTGGGAGCACAGGTTCTCTGAAATATTACAAAATGTTGACCTTGTTGACAACAATTCAAACATAGCCCCCTTATGTTCTTCTAATATGTATAACTTTAAATGTTTTATCTCAAATGACAAATGGAAATGTCAAGGTTTAGCGTGAAAATGAATTTTGAGGAGGAAAAGTGACATACATTTTCTGCATTTTTCACATGGCCCTACAACAGTGAAGTGAATAGGGAGGGTTTATAACAGGCTATTCTGTGTTTGTTAAAAACATGAGTGCAAGAAACAACACCATCCAACTCCAACAACGTTACCCTTTCCCTGCATGTCTAGAAATGGATGGCGATGGCCAGTTCAGCCTCCTGTAAATGTTGTGGCACATTCTAGCAGAGAAAGCAACWACAGGCAACAGGAAACGTTTGGCAACTTCACATGCACTCCATAGAATAARATGAGATTTTCATGACCAAATTATATCAGGTCGAAATGTTAGCCTATAACAACCACATAGAATCAAGCAGCCCAGTGTTTATTTAAACCAATAGCCTGGTGTGATTTTGTCAAATTGTCATGTTGAAAAAGGAAAATAGTGACTGACAAAATGCTTGAGGCCATTCATGGTTTCCTAAACACAACCCCTCTAATTATAGTAGGCTATGCACCTTTTGAAGAAGATATCTGTCACTGAAAGGGAGCAGCTACAATAGCACAGATCATGTCAAACTTCAGGCTCAATAAAGGGTGTACTACTTACTGGATCCAATTTGTAGTTTGAATGTTGGTCACGCTCTTTCTTGAATATACACTGCTCAAAAAAATAAAGGGAACACTTAAACAACACAATGTAACTCCAAGTCAATCACACTTCTGTGAAATCAAACTGTCCACTTAGGAAGCAACACTGATTGACAATAAATTTCACATGCTGTTGTGCAAATGGAATAGACAAAAGGTGGAAATTATAGGCAATTAGCAAGACACCCCMAATAAAGGAGTGGTTCTGCAGGTGGTGACCACAGACCACTTCTCAGTTCCTATGCTTCCTGGCTGATGTTTTGGTCACTTTTGAATGCTGGCGGTGCTTTCACTCTAGTGGTAGCATGAGACGGAGTCTACAACCCACACAAGTGGCTCAGGTAGTGCAGTTCATCCAGGATGGCACATCAATGCGAGCTGTGGCAAGAAGGTTTGCTGTGTCTGTCAGCGTAGTGTCCAGAGCATGGAGGCGCTACCAGGAGACAGGCCAGTACATCAGGAGACGTGGAGGAGGACGTAGGAGGGCAACAACCCAGCAGCAGGACCGCCACCTCCGCCTTTGTGCAAGGAGGAGCACTGCCAGAGCCCTGCAAAATGACCTCCAGCAGGCCACAAATGTGCATGTGTCAGCATATGGTCTCACAAGGGGTCTGAGGATCTCATCTCGGTACCTAATGGCAGTCAGGCTACCTCTGGCGAGCACATGGAGGGCTATGCGGCCCCCCAAAGAAATGCCACCCCACACCATGACTGACCCACCGCCAAACCGGTCATGCTGGAGGATGTTGCAGGCAGCAGAACGTTCTCCACGGCGTCTCCAGACTCTGTCACGTCTGTCACATGTGCTCAGTGTGAACCTGATTTCATCTATGAAGAGCACAGGGCGCCAGTGGCGAATTTGCCAATCTTGGTGTTCTCTGGCAAATGCCAAACGTCCTGCACGGTGTTGGGCTGTAAGCACAACCCCCACCTGTGGACGTCGGGCCCTCATACCACCCTCATGGAGTCTGTTTCTGACCGTTTGAGCAGACACATGCACATTTGTGGCCTGCTGGAGGTCATTTTGCAGGGCTCTGGCAGTGTTCCTCCTTACACAAAGGCGAAGGTAGCGGTCCTGCTGCTGGGTTGTTGCCCTCCTACGGCCTCCTCCACGTCTCCTGATGTACTGGCCTGTCTCCTGGTAGCGCCTCCATGCTCTGGACACTACGCTGACAGACACAGCAAACCTTCTTGCCACAGCTCGTGCCATCCTGGATGAGCTGCACTACCTGAGCCACTTGTGTGGGTTGTAGACTCTGTCTCATGCTACCACTAGAGTGAAAGCACCGCCAGCTCAAAAGTGACCAAAACATCAGCCAGGAAGCATAGGAACTGAGAAGTGGTCTGTGGTCACCACCTGCAGAACCACTCCTTTATTGGGGGTGTCTTGCTAATTGCCTATAATTTCCACCTGTTGTCTATTCCATTTGCACAACAGCATGTGAAATTTATTGTCAATCAGTGTTGCTTCCTAAGTGGACAGTTTGATTTCACAGAAGTGTGATTGACTTGGAGTTACATTGTGTTGTTTAAGTGTTCCCTTTATTTTTTTGAGCAGTGTATGAAGCACCTAAATATTTACATTACTAATGTCATATATTTGCTTTCATTACTAATCCATAGCGAGATCTTTCAACAGCTCAGACAAAAGAAAGTCACACAACAGCTTGATAAGTTGTTACATGGAAATATACAGCAAATGTGACTTGTAGAAATCATTATTGACTTGCCCTGKCAACACTCTAAAAAGAGATAGCTATAGCGTTCACAATCATCAACGGTATCGTACAAAAATGACTCTTGATGCACTCGAACGTTCATTTGAACATTCCCAAACACGTGGTAAATGGCCTTTAGATAAGAGTCATACAACTGAATAGTATCAAATCATCTGAAGTGACCTACTTATGATATGGGGGCTAGTTAGTGACCTACTTATGATATGGGGGCTAGTTAGTGACCTACTGTTATGATATGGGGGCTAGTTTATTGTTACAGCACACTACCACTTCCACTCCCTATCCCCAGGTGGCAGCAGCAACTGGGCCAGGTGCTGTGCCAAGCCTTGATAAGCACACATGTGCGGGCAATCAGGGATCGACAATCAGTGAGAGAGAAGTGGACAGGAGCTTCTTGGCCGGCCAGTCTTTAGTGTCCTTAGTTTTGGACAGGCCTCTTTGTAAATATTTATTTTTAGCACCATAAACTGAACAACAATCTGCCTGGGCTGAACAACCAAGAAGTCAAGATGGAGCTGGCCCTGGACCCCAGATAAGGTGATGTCATATACAACATGGTCCACATACTCTGACTAGTGTTACGAAACCAGCTAGCTAGCCTAATGATATTGCTACACTTGCTAAGTCTTAAATGAACACATTAAATCAAGTTACAGACCATATAGCTGGGCCTAGGACCCCTAGACTTAGCAAGTGTAGCAATCAGTAAGCTAGCTARCTGGCTTCGTAACACTACCATAACCTAATTTCATGAATACTGTATGGAGAGGATTTAAAGTAACTGTCCAGTGTTTCCAGATTTCTATGAAATATGACCTATAATGAACTACAATATGATTTAAATAGTTTTCCTTCCAAAAAATGGTAATTAAGTATATAAAAAAACAGCTTTTCTGTGTTAGAACGGTGTGGGCGTACCCCAACAACAGCATGGTGTGGGCATATACCAGTCAKAAAAAATATTCATACGAGTAGACCGCTGATTTACCAGCTCATCCTCTGAGGAAATAACAAGCATTTTTAAAACTGTCTGAGGTACAAGTTTGAGGTTTTTAAAAAATAAAAATGTTCCAATGTATGCTTTGGCCACAAATACGAGTCAACAACGTGGGTGGATAAGTCAACAACATTATTTGGGTATGAGTTAATTGTATATGAATTTATAAAAGTTAGATTTTCACTGGGCAGTTACTTTAAGTCAGTCATTCAGGCAATTGATGAGAATACACTAAGAGAAAAGACAGATTTAGATTGTCAATATTAGTGAAATATACTAGACGTAAAATAATTTCTCTAGCATTACTAATTGTCTGCATATTGCAATACTTTAATATATACTCATACATTATTGTTAATGGCAAATAACAATTATGCTGAATATAAAATATAACTTTTAATTCCTCGAGTGACCTTTAAAATAGGTGTTTTAACTCTAGATCATTGATGGTATCAACAAAAGCATTGTGAAAAGAAGGCTCTGGCATTCTAAATCAATAAATACGCTCTGATTGCCTCACCAGTTGTGTACATTGAAAATAAATTCTACAAATATCTGTACAAAGTCATCCCCATCACCCCAAAGCAAGACACAATTGTCATGAATGCCTCTGAGGTAAAATGTGTATGAGGGTCCTCCTTCCTACTCTTTTGCTAACTATCTGTAGTGAGAGACCGGTTTATATCTATGCCGTTCTATATCAATGACGGTTTCTCTGTCTGGTCACAGCCAGTTCCATAAAGTGAGGTAAGGGATGTATGGAAGATGTAGAAGAGCAAGGACAAAAACCTTAGAAAACATTGTGGAGAACATTAAATGATGGAGAAAACCTGCCACTTAGAGTGAACCCGAAATGCTGCCTCCAAATAGCCCATATCATGCAACTAACCTCATGATTATGGCTTGCCCTGAGTCAGAGTGCTTTTATACAACCCTTGAGAACCTGTCCAAACTATTATTTTGCTTGTGGAGAATAGGTAACCAGTCCCAACACTCTGTATAAACATACAAAAATAAGGCAAAATTACTAGGCCCATTTATAACATGGCAGTGTGGGATCCATCTTACAGCAATTGTCTGGCTTGTATATGTTTTAATTAACTATCCAGCATTGCAAACATCTGTTTATAACAGAAGGAGGAAACAAGAAAAGTTTACTGAAAAATACTGTTGGCTGCAACTGTGTTAAAATGCTGTACAGTAAGTGTAATCTTTGGTATTTGTAAAATAATTTCTCAATGATATGAAAGTAAAGTTCCAAACGTTTCCAAAACCACATCACAAGCAGGGATAATTAATGTTTAGACAGAGCGTCAGGGCTGGTTCCACATCCCCCATTTAGACAGAGCGTCAAGGACTGGTTCCACATTCCCCATTTAGAACAAGCGGCAGGACTGGTTCCACATCCCCCATTTAGACAGAGCGTCAGGACTGGTTCCACATCCCCCATTTAGACAGAGCGTCAGGACTGGTTCCACATCCCACACATTTAGACAGAGCGTCAGGACTGGTTCCCACATCCCCCATTTAGACAGAGCGTCGCAGACTGGTTCCACATCCCCCATTTAGACAGAGCGTCAGGACTGGTTCACATCCCCACATTTAGACAGAGCTCAGGACTGGTTCCACATCCCCCATTTAGCACAGAGCGCAGGACTGGTTCCACATCCCCATCCGGTCTTTATCAATGTAGTACACAGAGCGTCACTGTCACCTCGCCAGGACTGGTTCCACATCCCCATTTAGACAGAGCGTCAGGACTGGTCCAACATCCCCATTTTAGACAGAGCGTCAGGAACTGGTTCCACATCCCACTTTAGACAGAGCGTCAGGACTGTTCTTCCCACCACTTTAGACAGAGCGTCGGACTGGTTCCACATCCCCCATTTAGACAGAGCGTCAGGACTGGTTCACATCCCCCATTTAGACAGAGCGGCAGGACTGGTTCCATCCCCCATTTAGACAGAGTCAGGACTGGTCCACATCCCCCGCATGTTAGACAGAGCGTCAAGGACTGGTTCACATCCCCTTTAGACAGAGCGTCAGGACTGGTTCCACATCCCCCATTTAGACAGAGCGTCAGGCACTGGTTCACATCCCCCATTTAGACAGAGCCAGGTCAGGACTGGTTCCACATCCCCATTTAGACAGAGCGTCAGGACTGGTTCCACATCCCCATTTAGACAGAGCGTCAGGTACTGGTTCCCACATCCCCATTTGACAGAGCGCAGGGACTCGTTCCCATCCCCAGTTTAGAACAGAGCGTCAGGCTGTTCCACATCCCCATTTAGAAGAGAGTCAGGATGCGTTCCACATCCCCCATTAGTAGCAGAGCGTCAGACTGTTCCACATCCCCACATTTAACAGACGAGCTCAGGACTACGTCTAACATCCCCCATTTAGACAGAGCGTCAGGACTGGTTTCCACACTCCCTCATTAGACAGAGCGTCAGGACTGTTCCACATCCCACCTTTAGACAGAGCGTCAGGACTGGTTCCACAATCCCCCATTTAGACAGACAGCGCTCAGGACTGGTTCCACATCCCCCATTTAGACAGAGCGTCAGGACTGGTTCACATCCCCCATTTAGACAGAGCGTCAGACTGGTTCCACATCCCCCATTTACACAGAGCGTCAGCGACTGGTTCACATCCCCACACTATTTAGACAGAAGCGGCCAGGACTGGTTCCAACATCCCCCATTTAGACAGAGCGTCAGGACTGGTTCCACATCCCCATTCTAGACAGAGCGTCAGGACTGGTTCCACATCCCCCCATTAGAAGCCAGACTGCGCCAAGGAACTACTCGGTCTTCACATCCCCCATTTAGACCAGCAGCGTCAGGGACTGGTTCCACATCCCCCATTTGAGAGACAGAGCGTCAGGAATGGCTTCCACATCCCCATTTACGACAGCAGGTCAGACTGGACATGGCTCCTCCACAGACTCCCCCACCCATTTAGCATACAAGAGCGCAGGACTGGTTCCAACATCCACACCATCGCTTACGACAGACCCCGCAACGACTGGTTCCAAAATCCCCACATTAGCCAGAGCGTCAGACTGGTTCCACCATCCCCATTTAGACAGAGGCGCCAGGACTGGTATCCACCATCCCCAGGTTAACAGCAGTCGGTATTAAAGGACTGGTTCACATCACCCCTCATTTAGACAAGAGGCGTCCAGTGATGGTTCCACTCCCCATTTAGACAGATGGCGTCCAGGAATGGCTTTCCCAAGCATCCCCCATTTAGACAGAGCGTCAGGACTGGTTCCACATCCCCCATTTAGACAGAGCGTCAGGGCTGGTTCCACATCCCCTGTGGGAAAAATAATAGTTTGGATGGAAGCCAAAAAAGACTATATAATAGACCTTTATGACCGGGAACAAGATTTAGGCCTACAGGACCATGTTAAACTAATGGTGTTCAGTTAAGAAGACATTAAATCATCAAAATAGTACAATACCTGATTAACTAGTCTAGCAGTTAATGCTCTGGTGGGTAAAAAAAAGAAAGACTCAGTCGAGATCAGGGTCTGAATCACTGACGGACACCTGTGGTGGTAATATTGACCAATAATWTTTTGGGTTGAAAATAGCCTTTGTTTCTTTGGTAATTCCTGAAAAGCGTCATCAATGTACTGTATCTTTGTAGATTAATGGATATTGGAAATCAATTGAAAGATGAGATGGGAGTGAGGTATGGATGGCACAATAGAATACAACATCTGTGTGGTCAATAGACAAACAGGTGGAATCTAATGCTGTTACCACATTATTTCAATATAATTTTGTCAACATGATTACACTGTAATGTGGGGAAGTAATCAACATATGCCTTATTGTGAGTGTTGGTCGGGAGACAAGCTTACAGAACAATTCTAAATAGGTTTTTAATTGTTGTTGACAATGCATTGGAGGCAGCATTTCTGAAGACAAGGTAGATGACACTTCGCTTCATACTCTCTAAAACAGTCTCTATAAACTCAAAGGTGAAGTAAGTCAATTGTATGTAATTTGACGAAAAGACAGTATTGAGTTTGTATCTGTTTGGACAACTACACTGCCTGATTGTCAAATCTGGACGCATATAATATACCTGTGACAGAAAACTCTGTCATTGCCAATACCCCAAATCATTCTACAATTTATTTTGACAACAGAAGTAGTACTCTATACTACTGCACAAACCCAGCAAAGCATGTTCAGTTATAGGATTTATTGTTATAGAATTATTTCAATCAATGTTTGTGTGGCAGGGTGACCGTGAGTCACCACTAATGTCCGCTCGTGAACATAACAAATGGTTGATGGAGTTTGAGGAAAGAGAATTATTAAACAGTTTTAGCTCTTAGAGGGGGRAAAAATGGCGCAATGAGCAAACGAATATGACAGTGTATATAAGCATGGCCCTCTGAAAGCAAGTACCCAAGCTCTCTCAGTATCTCAATATAAAGCATACCCAGTAGACAATGGACAACCGGTTTTCTGGTTATCCCTCAGTCATGGCTCAAGTCACCATTATGCCCTGCTTGGACATAGTGATGTAGTACCACATTTAATCTTAAAAGGGAACACTGACATCACATTTCAGGTGTCTTGTTATTACTGAACATAATTATTGAGAATGTTCAGTCAGCCAGTCAGTCGTAATATCAGTTAAGCTCAAAATATCATTATTCATGTGTTATTAAGCTGTTAWTAATGTTGTGTGCAGTCACATAACGTTATATCTAATGTTTTACCACAACAACCTGGCTCTTGAACATCGGGTTCATTGGGAAAGCAACCAAGAGGTAGATGTTTCTGTTCTTGTGATTTTAACATATTTGTTAAAGTTCCGAAAATAGCCCTTCAACCTTTGTGAATGTGACTATGAAGAACCCTTGGAAACAACAGACAGAAACTGCCTCTTGATTGTAGAAACGGTTGTACTGCAAATGACAATATGGGTTACGTACAGCAATGACGACGTTGAATGGCTCCTTGGATAAAGAGATGCTCATGGGCCTGAAAGAAAACACTGAATGGATAATAAAGCCTCTATGGATGGAGTCTCTGACTAGTCTATCAGTCAACAGGTGTATCTCAGAGTGAACTGTCATCTCATAACACAGCCACAGGTCTGACAACACACATATTTATTTGTATTTATCAAGTGTTGTTTTTTTCTTCACGAAGGCATATACTATTTTCTCTGTATATTACTTGTTATATATTTATATAGAAACAAAAATAACGGTACATTTTTGCTGAATAAGATTGAAGAATACCAGCAAAGGGCAATGTAAACCATGTTCCATCAAACTTAGCTAAAAAGGTAACTTAACCTACCCTTTCCCACATTTCAACAGTAACATATTTGCATAGGCAAAATGAGATTAGCCCTTTAAACAGTGTATTTCCTGAATTCTTTATATATCTAAAAATCTTTTTCCAGTTGAACACAATTAAACAATCAAACAAACAAAAAAGTAAACTAGGCTAATCATCCTAACGCTCAATACATATTTTCTGTGCACATTTTGTTTACAGTGTTAGGCTTCAAGTAGATCTAAAAACAAAGTGTACATTGACAACTAGATGTGAAATAAAGGAACCAAAATGAGAGGTAGTGAAAACACTAATGACACTCTTAAAGGAGAAACAAAGCAAATAAAGCCAATGCTTCTCTAATCACATCAAATATGACACTTTAGATCAAATGATTTCTCTGTCAACAAACCTCTGCCACCTTTCAAAGCCATTCATTCTGAATTGAAGTCAACATTTGAACAGATATGACACTATGCCTATGATACCATCTCGTCATGAATAGTTAAATCCTTGTTGAAATGCCAGTAAAATGAACAACCATTTCCTTCCATGGAGTGAAAATAATTAGTTACTCAGAGTCAAGACAAGACAGTACACCCAGACAACACAATACTACTCTTCACCCATCGTAAAATGTTCATTTTCAAATCATTCAGAACCATTTTCCTACCCCCAAAAATCTGCTATTGGCTTCCCTTGCAGGACAATTGCTCACCGTACGAATGTAAACTTGGTTTGATTGCACCATCATTTCAGTGTCTGGTTGGTCAAACATTGTACAGCTGAAATAACATCTAAACTGAGCAAGTAATTCTTTTGTAAAATGTCAATGTGAGTTGTCATTAATAGAGCGACATAAAAAGGTATCCTCTAACCACTGTGGTGCATGCATACTGGATCACCTTTACTGTGTCATTCACTCAAAATATAACATCAATGTTCTCTGCACTGTATGCAAACACTGTTCAAATATTTCTATAAAGGTAGCTGAATGTGAACTAAATATAGGGAATGTTAGAATATAGTTGGATGTTCAAAATGGCTGATATCATTAGGCTATCCTATGTTAATTTTTATGAATACAAAATGGCTGATATCATTAGGCTATCCTATGTTCATTTTTATGACTACAAAAATGGAAAAACTCTACATCTGATCCAATTGCACTTCAATAACCTACAGTATATGGGCTTTATTAAAACTGGCCTTGGCACATGAACTTCAGGTAGTAAGACCTGATGGCAGAATGATGTTCTTACAAAACAGTGGTTTCCATGACACCTGAATATCATTACCCACCAGTGGTGATAATACACACAACTCTCACAATATACTTTACTCACTGACCTCTGCACATCAACAGGTGACAAAGGCCTACAATAATTTGTCCATGTCTTTTTTTTTTAAATGCACAAAATCTGAATTGAAAATACAGTACCAGTCAAAAGTTGACACACCTTCAAGGGTTTTTATTTAATAATAGAATAATAGTGAAAACATCAATACTATGAAATAACACATATGGAATCATGTAGGGTAAAAAAAAAAATCTAAAGTTAAACCAATGAAAATACATTTAATATGATATTCTTCAAAGTAGCCACCCTTTGCCTTGATGACAGCTTTGCACACTCTTGGCATTCTCTCAACCAGCTTCACCTGGAATGCTTTTCAACAGTCGTGAAGGAGTTCCACATATGCTGAGCACTTGTTGGCTGCTTTTCCTTCACTCTGCGGTCCAACTCATCCCAAACCATCTCAATTGGGTTGATGTTGGGTGATTGTGGAGGCCAGGTCATTGGATGCAGCACTCCATCACTTTCCTTGGTCAAATATCCTTACACAGCCTGGAGGTGTGTTGGGTCATTGTCCTGTTGAAAAACAAATGACAGTTCCACTAAGCGCAAACCAGATGGGATGGTGTATCACTGCAGAATGCTGTGGTAGCCATGCTGGTTAAGTGTGCCTTGAATTCTAAATAAATCACTGACAGTGTCACCAGCAAAGCACCCCCACACCTCCTCCTCCATGTTTCACGGTGGGAACCACACATGCGGAGATCATCCGTTCACCTATTCTGTATCTCACAAAGACACGGTAGTTGGAACCAAAAATCTCACATTTGGACTCATCAGACCAAAGGACAGATTTCCACCGGTCTAAAGTCCATTGCTTGTATCTTGGCACAAGCAAGTCTCTTCTTATTATTGGTGTCCTTTAGTAGTGGTTTCTTTGCAGCAATTCGACAATGATTCACGCAGTCTCCTCTGAACAGTTGATGTTGAGATGTGTCTGTGACTTGAACTCTKATTTGGGCTGCAATCTAAGGTGCAGTTAACTCTAATGAACTTATCCTCTGCAGCAGATGTAATGGTGGGTCTTCCTTTCCTGTGGCGGTCCTCATGAGAGCCAGTTTCATCATGACGCTTGATGGTTTTTGCACTTGAAGAAACTCAAAGTTCTTGAAATTTTCCAGATTGACTGACCTTCATGTCTTAAAGTAATGATGGACTGTCGTTTCTCTTTGCTTATTTGAGCTGTTCTTGCCATAATATGGACTTCGTCTTTTACCTAATAGGCCTATCTTCTGTATACCACCCCTACCTTGTCACAACACAACTGATTGGCTCAAACGCATTAAGGAAAGAAATTCCACAAATTAACTTAAGGCACACCTGTTAATTGAAATGCAAACCAGGTGACTACCTCTTGAAGCTGGTTGAGAGAATGCCAAGAGTGTGCAAAGCTGTCATCAAGGCAAAGGGTGGCTACTTTGAATATTCTCAAATATAAAATATATTTTGATTTCTTTACATGATTGCATGTGTTATTTCATAGTATTGATGTCTTCACTATTATTCTAAAAATAAAAACCCTTGAATGAGTAGGTGTCCAAACTTTTGACTGGTACTATATATATTTTAGACCTACAGTATATGTTCATGGGACATTAAAGGTAGACTCAGCAATATGATGTAGACACAGAAAGTAAACAGCATAGTGGGTCAATTTCCACAACAACTAAGAGCGTTGAACCGCGAGGCTAAACTTCCCCACTGTTTTGGTCCCCTGGCTACCACGCTGTAAGAGCGTGAACTGAACCCGTGCACATGCACAGATACTGTGTGTGACTGTAGGAGAACGTCTGGCATCTCGCTCATCGCAATATCTACAGTGGCAATGTCATTTCGCTGAGTCTACCTTTAACTATACCATATTTAAAATGTTTGATACGTGTGTATCTGGACGGCAGGTACACACAATAATGCATGCTGGCAATTTTAGGAAAAATAACGAATCGTCTCCAAAATCTCTATTCACCTCCCTTGGCCATCCCTGGGAAGCAGAGAGACTGTTAAAGGCATGGGGCTCAGTGATGTTCCAAGCATCTTACTGGCACCTCGCTAGCCAGGCTGAAATGGACAATCAGCAGTAGAAACAAAATAGCAGTGTTCTCCTCACCCGTTTCGTAAAAAGCTGAGGGATTGGGCTGGATAAATTTAACCACTTAAATTCATAAACAAGAGCAATAGATGCAAGGACTGACCATGCATGATACCAACATGACAGTTTGAACCATGTTTAGAGGCTATACAGTGTTTGTTTACTTTGTTTACAAACATTGGAGTAAAACAAGCTTCTATTTTGGGTATTGATGGTGTACAACAGTTGAACTAAGCTCATGAGGCATTTATAAATTATATTCTTCAAGAATCAATGATCATTAATTTATAAGTCCAAAAATGAACATAGCAATTGCTGATGGCCCCTTTAAAAGACAGACACACACACACACCTGGTGAACAGGACTGTAAACCTCCAAACCACCTCCATAGAAAACACAATTCCACCAGGCCTCTTCTGCTCTCGGCTGGGCTGTTCCTTAGCTGGCACTGACCCCCTTCAGTCTAGAACTAGCTACAGCTTTAAAACCAGAAGCCACATAGGCATACTTCATAATTCCATGTCTCTGCAATGCAGACCCCTCTTTGACCTCATGGCTATGCATCAGACATACCGCTATCTCATACTTGACCTTCCGAACCAAGGCTTGATTACTACCATTTATATTATATGCAGTAGAAAAATGAAAAAGTTAACGGTTCTCTTTCATTTGAGAGCTTGAAAGTATTCATGATTTGTCTGAAACTAATTGAATGTTTGATAAAAAAAAAAATCTCCAGCAATGATTCCAACCTCTGACATAACCTGTGCTTCTCTTAGGGTGAGATGGTGAGGGAAGGACAGGTAGAACTGTACTGTGTTTACTAAACTGTGGTTGTTACCATAACAAGCAGCGCTTGTGCCACCTTTTTCTCGTCAAGGCATTGTGATTTCCCGTGGAAAGTCATGTTCATTAGACATTTAGCTGCCCGACCACAATTCCAGGCCTCCTTCTCTTTTAGAGTTGTAAAGAAGGCAAGTGCTTGGAAATGAACACTGCTGTAAAACTTTCAACCTTCTCAAAATCAACAACTGCAAGCTAATTGGCAAATATCGATATTCCCTTCACATAACACATCAAGAGCTTGACAGGGAAATCCCTAGAACAGAAGAAAATACATCTCATATTCAAGAACCTTTGCTGTCCACTGCTAACATACCAAGCCAGTGTAGAGCAAAGTCCATTACCGTGTCACATGCAAAGTCAGTGATTTTCCTGCTCACCACGGTCAACTCTACAGCTATTTTAAAAATGGCATTGTTTTTGGACTGTAAAAAGTCTGAGGCATGGGACAGAATTTGAGAGAGAAAAATACAGACAAAGAGAGAAAGAGACCGAGCAAAAGGAGAACTCTCAAAAGTACAGTACCGGAACAATGGGTCTACCCTTTCTTTTGTTTGTCTTTGTAACAGTAGCCTGAGGAGCTCTTATCTGCAGTTAAACCAGGAACTAACCCTCAGGGCCGCCTGCGAGCAGACAATTGAAATTGCTTAAACTATTCATTATTTTCTGTTTTTCAAAAAAGGAAAATATCTAACCCAGTTCTGGCACCTGATTGTCTTTCTGTTTTGTTTGTTGGTGGGTGGGTTACTTTAGGTGTCTAGGCAGGGGCTTCTCTTGCTGTCCAGAAGGTCTCTGTAAACAGAGGAGTTGAGGAAACGGGGGTAGGAGTCTCTGTGCATCAGGGTGTAGATCTGCAGCTGGGCTTCCTCGTACATCACGTTGTTAGGCTCTGCCAGGCTCAGGTTGATGCCTTCCCTCACCCGTGAATCTAGGCTCACCTAGGGGCAGAGGGGGAGAGAACAATGACAATGCAATCACTCAAAGAGCTACACGGTCATGTTATCAATGGAGATAAGCTCACCTCCCACCTCCTCCTCACCCACTTTGAGATGGGGGTTTCAATATGTCTTGGAATCAGACCTGGGTCAAATACATGCATGTCAAATATAGTCAAAATATTTGGGTGTACTTGCTTTCATTTTCCACAACGGAATCAATGGAAGTCCCGAAAGTGCAACTCTAAAGTAACCCTAAAGCTAAATCAAGCAACAATGTGATACTGAGTAATACTAGGTACCAGTCAAACTCCTGCTTCCAACCTGATGCCTCCTACCTCTTTTGGTGATAGAATGGAGACGTAGTCCTCATAGATGATCCTGGCTTTCTCATCGATTGCTGTCGGGTCCGTCTCCTTCTTCAGCTCCTCACAGGCCAGCCAGAACAACAGGTTCTCTTCGCTGTACTCAGAGCGCAGAAATTCTCGGAAAATCTCCCTGCCTTCTGAGGAGCGCATCACCAGCTCGAAGCTACGGGCCCAGGCCACCACCTCGTCTAGAGTGGGTTGCCTAAACACACGATACCAGGAACCCAGTGTCAGCAGTCTGGACTCTCACGATACACAGCAAAACAAACAGATTAGTGTGCTTGTCAGCAACAATGTCAGAACTGTTATTCCCCATACTTCTTTTATTACCTAACTTCTTCCCAATTACAATGAATTCAACATGTCAATCTCTCCTCCACTTTGAGCCAGGAGAGATTGACATGCATGTCATTGATGTTGTCTCTCTGTGTACATTTAAGGACCAGCCGTGCTGCCCTCTTCTGGGCCAATTGTATGTCCCTCAATGGGGCACTTCATTTTACAACTGGGCAGTAGTCCATGTGTGACAGAACTTGTTTTATTGATAGCAATATCAAGAAAGCAGAGCAGCGCTTTATTATGGACAGTCCTCTCCCCAGCTTAGCTACCATTGCATCAATAAGTTGACCATGACAGTTTATACTCCAGGGTTACATATTGTACTGTAAGATGACACGTCTGCAAGTAGTCTCCACCTGAAGATTGATAGCCAGGTGGAGTGATTTGGAGAAATTCATTGTTATAGCGTGAACATTTTTAAACGGATAGCACTTGGCAAATATAGATCGGTCTAAGCAGACATGAAGAGACTGCAATACATACTTTGGTTAGCCACTGCAACCAACCAACTAACCATTCCATTTGGCTGACTTGTCCATGTACTAACAGAACACCTTAGTATGCTCCTAATTACTAGTGATGGGGTAAAACATTTATTTGATAGTTACATCTCGCAATATTATTTTTGGACGATATTTGACTCCAAGTATCCATATGTATTTTTATCCTATAGCTTGTTCTCCATCTTCATTTTAAATAGTGAGCCAACAAGTTTTCAGCACTTTTATTTCCCTGACTGGTCAAAACTCACAGTATTGAATTGCAATACATATCGTATCGGCACCTGAGTATGGTGATAATTTCATATGGTGAGATCCCTGGCAGTTCCTAGCCCTACTAATTACCAGTTTGAACGGGAGCATCTTTGTCAGGACTTGTTTGACCTGAGAGTCATGGCTACAGGGACCCATTGAAATGTTGTCATTAAAGGTTGGTACTAGCTTTAAGCACCAGCTGTCAGAGCAGCTCATAGATTACTGCACCTGTACATAGCCCATCTATAATTTAGCCCAAACAACTACCTCTTTACCTACTGTATTTATTTATTTATTTTGCTCCTTTGCACCCCATTATTTCTGTCTCTACTTTGCGCTTTCTTCCACTGCAAACCAACCATTCCAGTGTTTTTAGTTTTTATTTTACTTGCTGTGTTGTATTTACTTCGCCACCATGGCCTTTTTATATTTTTATTTATTTATACATATATTTGTTTGCCTTCACCTCCCTTATCTCACCTCACTTGCTCACATTGTATATAGACTTATTTATTTTTTTCACTGTATCTTTGACTATATGTTTGTTTTACTCCATGTGTAACTATGTGTTGTTGTATGTGTCGAACTGCTTTGCTTTATCTTGGCCAGGTCGCAATTGTAAATGAGAACGTGTTCTCAATTTGCCTACCTGGTTAAATAAAGGTTAAATTAAAAAATAAAAAAAAATAAAAAAGGTTGGTAATTATGAGTAATTATGTGCAGGTCTTTCTGTTATTTTCATGTCTTAATCAACAAAACATTATTTCTATTATTACAGTAGGACCAGGTGATCGGACCAGAAATCCATCTAGCTAGAAKAACAACATGAAGAATGAGTGTTCCAAGGTAGAGCCTAAGGTTGAATCCCGTGCCATGGCCACAGCCGTGTGAGAACAGTATTTGGCTCACAGTTGTCTGACAGGCTACATCGTGTAAATCCAGTTGAATGCTGAAATCCAACAATAATACATATCACACAAATAATAGGCACACAAAACACTGCAGAGCTGAATCCTATACTCTATATAACGGACCTGCTCCTTTGGGGTGGATGGAAATTATGCCCTCATGTGTCCTCAGTTAACAGCTGTTTCAGTCAAATAACTGAAATCGTGGGAGAGGTGAAGAGAAACTAAAACTCATGCTCTAATTGGCTAATACAGCAAACGAGTGAGCAACACACAGGAATAGATATTGACACAGCAGTAACGTAAGGAGAGAAAATTAAATGGGCCAAAGCAGTAAATTAGACAAAATAATTAGACTACAACATTACTGGCATGGATTCTGGCAAATTTTCTGGCATCCTTTCTTGAGGTAACCTGTCCTAACGTATAATTTCTATGTACAATGCCTGCAAGAACGGACGTGACCAATGGCCATTAGCTTATGTGACAACACGAAAAAACTAAAACTGTTTTCCTTCCCTGTCTGGCACTAACACTAACTTGTATTTTCCTGACTGTTTTGACTGTCGCATGGTTGTCTCACCCAGCTACCTTCAGTTGAATGACTGTAAATTGCTCTGGATAAGAGTGTCTGCTAAATGACCAAAAATGTGAAACGATATCAAAACAATTTGGTATTTTCTCAGAGACATCCTAAGGAAAAAGGCATAGCTGGCAACGTACTGCTCTTCCGTGGCTTCAATACTATCCATTTTAGTGCATGTCCGTTCGGAACCCTCCATGCGGTCCTCATTCCTGGAACAGGAGAAGCAGAAATAGATTACTATTGCTTTCAAACATTTTCCATATTCAAACATACTTATTCATATGGCAGTCTAAATGTTGTATCTTTGTTGAAACTACTGCCTGAGAACAGGTATGTAATTCTTCTAAAAACCAGTGAATTCTTGACATGAAAACAACCTGTGTGGGGAGTGAGGCTCCCTGCTATTTACAGTTCACAAAACCTTTACAAAATCCCTATACAGGAAATGTACATGTTAAACACGTGTTGGATACACAATAACAAACTATTGTAACACAAATTGAATTGCAACACATTAACAATGCAATTAACAATGCTTTCCTTTCACAAAAACCTGAAAAGCTAGTATGGAGGTGCATTGTTTTGTTCCTAAATACATTACAAATGTATTGGAAAGAGGTAATCAAGTCATTTCACATGACATGCAAACGGAATGTACGCATAGCAAATTTCAGGTAGGGATGTATTGGAGAAACAGCTTGTTTATATGCCACTGTGTAAATACGGCTATGCAGATTTGACTGACTTGAGCTTGGATGTAGCCTAGTATAGGCCTATTGCTTCAGCATGTGTCATACGATCATTACTTTAACACTAAACACGCCAAATATGTGATACACAAATAGCGAATAGACAGACATCCATTTCCCCCCAGAAAAATACCTTCAGTATCCCTGATGAAGTCAGCAAGTTAATTTAACTACAAGTATTTAACAAATTAATAACAAGTAAAGAAGTGAAACCCAAATGGGATGTGTAGCCTAAAAATCTACAAATTTCCCAGTGTTTAGCCTTATTTAGCCTTCACAGTATTGAGATCTGGGCGATAAGGCGAAAATATATCAACGTTAGGGATGTAAAAAATAAAAATAAAAAAAAATTCACTATTCGAATAGTATCATGAATTTTTGTTGGCTATGTTATATATTTTTTTACTTTAAACCTGAACACTGCTGCACGAGGGAGTCTGGCGCTCTAATGCTGCCACTGTGGAGGGGATGAGATGGGAGCAAACAGGCAGAGGGAGAGATGCCAAGGCAACTTGGCTACAGCCAAGACTAGCTAACTTGTAGCAGCTACAATGTTATTTATCATCCCAAATAACAGTGCTTGTCTTGACTGGAGAAGCTATAGCTATCTAGGCTAATTGAGGCCACATGCTGCGCTTTTCTCCCCAACCCCATTCCAAGAAAACAACTGCCTACCAGTTGGTTGCTCGTTGTAGCCTACGCTCTCATTTCGCTAACTTTTAATTCCCTAATTTCATTCCATCTTGCATTGCATTAGTGAACTCTCACTCCACTTGCTACACATAGAGCATATTTGTCGCTTTGATTGGCTAACATAAACAACAAGCTACACACGAAGGTTACCGGTCTTTTTAATGGGGCATACAGTGCACGTCATAAAAACTACATTGAAAGGTTTGTTGTTTTATTAAATTAAATAATCTAAAATGGCATGGTATATCCTTGTACAGTGCATTCAGAAAGCATTCAGACCCCTTGACTTTTACCACATTTTGTTACATTACAGCCTTATTCTAAAATGGAGTAAATCGCCCCCCCCCCTCAATCTACACACAATACCTCTTAATTAATGACAACGCAAAAACAGGTTTTTAGAAATTTGAGCAAATTTATAAAAAATATATACAAAACTCATCACATTTACATAAGTATTCAGACCCTTTACATAGTACTTTGTTGAAGCACCTTTGGCAGCAATTACAGCCTCAAGTCTTCTCGGGTATGACACTACAAGCTTGGCAAACCTGTATTTGGAGAGTTTCTCCCATTTCTTCTCTGCAGATCCTCTCAAGCCCTGTCAGGATGGATGGGGAGTGTTGCTGCACAGCTATTTTCAGGTCTCTCCAGAGATGTTCGATCGGGTTCAAGTCCGGCCTCTGGCTGGGCCACTCAAAGACTTGTCCTAAAGCCACTCCTGCGTTGTCTTGGCTGTGTGCTTAGGGTTGTTGTCCTGTTGGAAGGTGAACCTTTGCCCCAGCCTGAGGTCCTGAGCGCTCTGAAGCAGGTTTTTATCAAGGACCTCTGTACTTTGCTCGGTCTGAGAGTCTTTAAGTGCCTTTTGGCAAACTCCAAGCGGGCTGTCATGTGCCTTTTACTGAGGAGTGGCTTCCGTCAGGCCACTCTACCATAAAGGCCTGATTGGTGGAGTGCTGCAGAGATGGTTGTCCTTCTGGAAGATTCTCCCAACTCCACAGAGGAACTCCGGAACCATATCAGAGTGACCATCAGGTTCCTGGGCAAGGCCCTTCTCCCACAATTGCTCAGTTTGGCCAGGCAGCCAGCTCTAGGAAGAGTCTYGGTGGTTCCAAACTTCTTCCATTTAAGAATGATGGAGGCTACTGTATTCTTGGGGCCCTTCATTACTGCAGAAATGTTTTGGTACCCTTCCCTAGACCTGTGCCTCGACACAATCCTGTCTCTGAGCTCTACGGATAATTCCTTCGACCTCATGGCTTGGTTTTTGCTCTGACATGCACTGTTAATTGTGGGACCTTATATAGACAGGTGTGTTTACCTTTCCAAATCATGTCCAATCAATTGAATTTACCACAGGTGGACTCCACTCAAGTTGTATAAACATCTCAAGGATGATCAATGGAAACAGGATGCACCTGAGCTCTATTTTGAGTCTCATAGCAAAGCGTCTGAATACATATGTAAATATGATATTTCAGTTTTATTTTTTTTTATACATTTTCAAATGTCTAAAAACCTGTTTTCACTTCGTCATGATGGGTGTGTAGATTGGTGAGGAAAAACATTTATTTAATCAATTTTAGAACAAGGCTGTAATGTAACAAAATGTGGAAAAAGTCAAGAAGCCTGAATACTTTCCGAATGCACTGTATGTAACAATTTCACAAGGATTTTTTTTTTTTATTTAGAAAAAGCTTTTCAGTGTTAAAATAGGCCTATATTATTTGTTTTTTGCATGCAAAAATGAATACTTGTGCACATGCCTAATCAGTATTTTTTCGAGCGATTTCCAAGGGTCTCCATTTGGAAAGCTTGCTTTCCAGAAGTTATTGTCTTGTTGTGTTAAAGTTAGCTAGCAGTTCTCAGCTGTTAGGAGTTTCTTACTGGCAATAACAACGGATGACTGCCATAACTGAATTATTTAATGTAACAAATCAAACATTAAAATACCCTTAGAGAAGCTACAGTAAAAATCCACACCGGTGCGTGGATCAATACATGTTTCATACCAACTGAGCGTTCAGCTCTCATCCCCAAACAAAGCTGTACTGTATCTTTATTTCAAATGGGGGGAAATGATGTCATCAAATGGACTGACTGACTTGCTGGGGAGGCCACGGCCTAAACCAATAAAAAAATGGCTCCTCTTATTAGCCTGGCTCTTCCAATCACAGGAAGCTGGGCCTGCAGAATACAATCTTGGATCCCCATCTAATATATGGGAATTCCAACAGACACTGGCTTAAGGGAGGTGTCAAATCGCATAGCAGCAGGGAAGTACAGCGGTTGACACAGACACAGCCATAGTCAGATTGGATTGACTTCTCCATCTCTAACAGCAGATTCCTAGTGCCATGCTGCTAACTGCTCCTATAATCCTCATGTGCTTCCGCTTCAGGCATAGCCTCTTGACACAGCAGCGTCTCTCCAAGAGCTTCAGATGACGAGTTCTTCTTCTTGTGCTTCCGCCTCAGGGACAGCCTCTTGTAACAGCAGCGTTTCTCTAAAGAGATGATTAGTTCCTCTTCTTGTGCTTCCGCCTCAGGGACAGCCTCTTGTAACAGCAGCTTTCCTCTAAAGAGATGATTAGTTCCTCTTCTTTATCTCAAAATTATTATAAAATAAACAAGCCATGGTCCACTCAAACCTAATAAACCTAGACTATATAATATTTGTTTACAAACTACAGCCCGTGCACTTTGTGGACCTACACTACCGTTCAAAAGTTTGTGGTCAATTAGAAATGTCCTTGTTTTTGAAAGAAAAGCACATTTTTGGTCCATTCAAATAACATCAAATTTATCAGAAATACAGTGTAGACATGGTTAATGTTGTAAATGACTATTGTAGCTGGAAACAGCTGATTTTTAATGGAATACCTACATAGGCGTACAGAGGCCCATTATCAGCAACCATCGCTCCTTTGTTCCAATGGCACATTGTGTTAGCTAATCCAAGTTTATCATTAAAAAAGGCTAATTGATCATTAGAAAACCCTTTTGCAATTATGTTAGCACAGCTGAAAACTGTTGTCCTGTTTTATGAAGCAATAAAACTGACCTTCTTTAGACTAGTTGAGTATCTGGAGCATCAGCATTTGTGGGTTCCATTACAGGCTTAAAATGGCCAGAAACCAAGAACTTTCTTCTGAAACTCGTCAATCTATTCTTATTCTGAGAAATGAAGGCTATTCCATGCGAGACATTGCCAAGAAACTGAAGATCTCGTACAACGCTGTGCACTACTCCCTTCACAGAACAGCGCAAACTGTCTCTAACCAGAATATAATAGAGAAGTACATTAGCGTGTGTAGTTTGAGAAACAGACACCTCACAAGTCCTCAACTGGCAGCTTCATTAAATAGTACCCGCAAAACACCAGTCTCAACGTCAAAGGTGAAGAGGCGACTCCGGGATGCTGGCCTTCTAGGCAGAGTTGCAAAGAAAAAGCTATGGCTGCGGTCCAAACACTTAAAAAGACACACCCTCGTCCACTTACCCTCGCCTTATGCCCTTGGGGGAATCCCCATCGCCATCTTGGAGGGTGGTCCAAATGATTAGCCAAACAAGGGACGTTTGCAACGTAAGCCCCTCAGCACTCGTTTTTAGTCGGCTTGCGAGTGTACAATTATGTTCACGCCGGGACCTGAAACTCCCCATAATTCAATTCGCGAAGAATGTACATCCGCTAAGAAAAGTCCACGAAAACTTAAACAACATCAATGTAGAAGTCAACCTACAAGTGTAAGTAAAAACGGGGGGGGGGGGGGAATCATTCCTTCCTCCCTCGCCCCTTGCCCTGCAAGTGTATACTCCTCAGACGTCATGATACATCATCAGAAGTGTCCACTTCATTTGAGGGCTGAGGAGATAGGGTGTCTTTCAAGAGTTTGGACCAAAGCCCATATCACAGATTGCCCATATCACAGATTGCCCCCAAAAAAGAAAAGATTAAGATGGGCAAAAGAACATAGCATCCCGGAGTCGCCTCTTCACTGTTGACGTTGAGACTGGCGTTTTACGGGTAACTATTTAATGAAGCTGCCAATGACATTTCTAAGTGACCCCAAACTTTTGAACGGTAGTGTTTGTTATTCTGAAAGCATCTACCGGTGACAGGAAATTACCACAGGAACCCCCCCACCAATCAATTGAATTGAGCCCTTCGTGCAGCTAGTTTCCAGGTTGAGCACTAAGCATTCAGAAAACCCCTCCTAATCTTCATCTGTACCCATATATGGCTTGTCTCTTCCTACATTTGTTATCTCCCATTTAACTGCAAGTCGCACAGTGGTCAATATTAGCATCTTCATCAAAGTATCCTTTGTGCTGATATAATTGAGCTCACCAGCCAAAGGCTCTACACATGCTGAGCTGACTCTAAATATACATGTTCTTCCCAGCTGTTTTGCATGTGATGTGAAGATAGGAATAGGYTGGCTGTTCCTAGACTAGATGAGGCCTTCATATTATTGGGGAGATTTGTGGGGGCTGCATGTTAGAAGCAGGGCTTACAATCCTGCTTTCTTCAATGTTTTCATTATTTTAAGTCATAGTTCTGTAGACCTATATTGTGGGTTCACGGTCTAAGACTGACTTGGCTGCGGTGGAGTCCTCAAGCTTGCTTTGTTCAGCCTCCGTCTTCCGCTTACAGTAGGTTCAAAAGATTCAAACTAGTCACTACAAGTTTACTTCATAAGTTGGGCCCACTTCATATTAGGGCTGGGCGATATGGCCAAATTGGATGGCATGATGGTATTTTATGTTTTTGAATATTACAAGTTGTAAATTTGCTTTATGAGTAGTGAGTGATCCTAGAGTGGCAACACATTCTAAGTGATTTCCATGAGTCTTTCTAAATTCTGATTGTTTTATACTGTTCAATTCAACCAAAAATAATTTTCAGCATTTTCATACATTTCTTTATTTCCTGCACTAATTTCAGATAATCTTGAGGTGGCACGATATGGGCAAACAATCTAGGCCTTATTTTTAACCACTTGGGTGAACTGTTGGAATAATTCTATAGTTAGAATATAATAGTGGGCACTTTGAATAGTGTTGTTTGACATGACAACGAATGAAAATGCCAGGGAGGAGTTACTGTGACATGGTAGGAACCAAAGTGTTCATAAGTGTTTCCTTGGTGACCCTATAATCTTTGGCTAAATGTAATGTTTTCTCATGTTACTTCATGTAATTAACATATTCATGCTTTTTGTATTCCTCTTTGATTTAGAAGATACTGTTGCACAGAAATGCTGATTTAGGTCTATACCATCACTGGTATTAACATTTCTTTATTTCCTGCACTAATTTCAGATAATCTTGAGGTGGCACGATATGGGCAAACAATCTAGGCCTTATTTTTAACCACTTGTGATTTAGATCAAAATACTTGGGTGAACTGTTGGAATAATTCTATAGTTAGAATATAATAGTGGGCACTTTGAATAGTGTTGTTTGACATGACAACGAATGAAAATGCCAGGGAGGAGTTACTGTGACATGGTAGGAACCAAAGTGTTCATAAGTGTTTCCTTGGTGACCCTATAATCTTTGGCTAAATGTAATGTTTTCTCATGTTACTTCATGTAATTAACATATTCATGCTTTTTGTATTCCTCTTTGATTTAGAAGATACTGTTGCACAGAAATGCTGATTTAGGTCTACACCATCACTGGTATTATCAGGCTGTTTAGCTAATTACGTTTGCTCTGACTCAGTACATTAGCTACCATTAGTGGCTAACACAATTTAGGCCCAACTTGCTAAGAAAAGACAAACTAGCTGTTTGCAGATGTAAGAAACACAGACTAATAGTGTAATTAATTAATTAAGAAGCGAAAACAGCATCGTTGTCATCAACATTATTGCATGTGCTGCACTGACCATGCAGACTGAATGCAAGTGTCTCGAGGAACAACAAATGGACTCCTTGAGTGACAGGGGGCAGGGCTAGGTCTGTGTGTAAAGCATCATGGAGACAGAGAGAGATGACTCAAGTAGAGAACTATAAAAATGGACGTTACACACAGCGTATCACATTTAACAAACCAAACATTCAAATACCTCTGTAGAAGGTAAAGTAAAAACCCAAACTGGTCCATGCATCAATACTGGTATATCGTAAAATACGGTATACCGCCCAGCCCTACATCATATTACGTGGTGCTAAAATAATTTACTTACATCATGGTAGTTTGAGAGACAGATACCATGTAGTTATAGAATATAACATTATTACCCAATAGAAGTACTGTATTTACAGGATAACACATCCTTATAGTAGCCTATCTCCACATTGAGTTTTTATTGAGCACCGCTCCTATTGAAGCGTCTCAGAGTAGGTGTTCAAACCTAGGATCCTTTTGGATCATAATTATATGGACAGGAGGGACTTGTCCTGATGTGTAGAATGACAGTTTCAAAAAGATAGTGTTTCTCAAGTTGTTCTGCCTTTGCCTTTCTCAGGTCAGTAATGCACACTAGGGACAATGTGCAATGCAACTGACTGGCAGAACTCTCAGAAGTTGTGTTCCAAACACCAGTTGCCTACAGTTTCTTTATTTTTACTATATTGTAGAATAATAGTGACACCATGAAAACTATGAAATAACACATAACGGAACATGTGTTAAACAAATCAAAATATATATTTGAGAATATTCAAAGTAGCCACCCTTGCCTTAATGACAGCTTTGCACACTCTTGGCATTCTCTTAACCAGCTTCATGAGGTAGTCACCTGGAATGCATTTCAATTAACAGGTGTGCCTTGTTAAAATTTTATTTGTGGGATTTCTTTCCCTTCTTTACGCGTTTCAGCCAATCAGTTGTGTTGTGATAAGGTAGGGTTGGTATACAGAAGATAGCCCTATTTGGTAAAAGACCAAGTCCATAATATGACAAGAACAGCTCAAATAAGCAAAGAAAAATGACAGTCCATCATTACTTTAAGACATGAAGGTCAGTCAATCTGGAACATTTCCAGAACTTTGAAAGTTTCTTCAAGCGCAGTCGCAAAAACCATCAAGCGCTATGATGAAACTGGCTCTCACGAGGACCACCACAGGAAAGGAAGACCCAGAGTTACCTCTGCTGCAGAGGATAAGTTCATTAGAGTTACCAGAAATTGCAGCCCAAATAAATGCTTCACAGAGTTCAAGTAACAGACATCAACTGTTCAGAGGAGACTGCGTGAATCAGGCCTTCATGGTCGAATTGCTGCAAAGAAACCACTACTAAAGGACACCAATAAGAAGAAGAGGCTTGCTTGGGCCAAGAAACATGAGCAATGGACATTAGACCGATGGAAATCTGTCCTTTGGTCTGATGAGTCCAAATGTGAGATGTTTGGTTCCAATCACCGTGTTTTTGTGATACGCAGAGTAGCTGAACGGATGTTCTTCGCATCTGTGATTCCCACTGTGAAATATGGAGTAGGTGGTGTGATGGTGCTTTGCTGGTGACACTGACTGGGATTTATTTAGAAATCAAGGCACACTTAACCAGCATGACTACCACAGTATTCTGCAGCGATACACCATCCCATCTGGTTTGCGCTTAGTGGAACTATAATTTGTTTTTCAACAGGACAATGACCCAACACACCTCCAGGCTGTGTAAGGGCTTTTTGACCAAGAAGGAGAGTGATGGAGTGCTGCATCAGATGACCTGGCCTCCACAATCAACTGACCTGAACCCAATTAAGATGGTTTGGGATGAGTTGGACCGCAGAATGAAGAAAAAGCAGCCAACAAGTGCTCAGCATATGTGGGAACTCCTTCAAGGTGGTTGGAAAAGCATTCCAGGTGAAGCTGGTTGAGAGAATGCCAAAAGTGTGCAAAGCTGTCATCAAGGCAAAGGGTGGCACTTCGAAGAACCTAAAATATATGTTTTGATTTATTTAACACTTTTTTGGTTACTATATGATTCCATATGTGTTATTTCATACACTTCACTATTATTCTACAATATAGAAAATAGTAAAAATAAAGAAAAACCCTTGAATGAGTAGGTGTGTCCAAACTTTTGACTGGTACTGTATATAGAATCGTAAGAGTCGCAACATATAGAATCGTAAGAATCACAACACATATATAATCGTAAGAATAACAATAGATACAGTACCGTAAAAGTCGCAATAAATACAGTATCGTATCAGCACCTAAGTAGAGCGATAATATCGTATCGTGAGGGCCCCCTGGCAATTCCTGGCCCTAGTAAGCAAACAGTAGTATATGGGAGTGTCTTTTCTTGAACTCTTTCCCCATGCAGCAGATAATTGGTCTGATAAACATTGTCTATGCACCCATAGTACTGAAAACACTGAGGGGGAAAAGACCTACAGTATTTCAGCATTCATTACCTTGATCTATACAAAATGTGATTGGCCTAAATACTGGGTGGATAAAGGCAATAATGTATGAATATTGGTCATTTTGACTTAAAGGGGGGACAATTCCCTCTAGTTTACACTACTCTTCCCCCACTTATATCAAAACATTTTTAGAGTGAGGTTGAAAGGAATGTGGTCATGAAAGTAATGTTTCTCATTCAGTCTATAGCAAGGACTTCAGGTTATTTGTAGAACCATGGCCTATTGAAAATGGAGGAGACATGGGGACAGAAACCAGAAAGGGAGGTTTGACGTACCAGAGGCATTTACAACAACCACACCAGCACATGCAGCAGTTGTTGGGTCGTGGGTGGCCAGGCGCCTGGGGAGGTCCTTCAATGTGTGGCTGCTGCCGTTTTCTCATGTCAACTCCGCTTAAACTTCGGGGCTGTGGAGGAAACCCAAACACGTTGGTTAGGGACAATCCTATCTTCCTCATAGATGGATGAATATCACAACATTGGTTAGGGATAGTGATGCACTGATATCACATTTTTGKCCCATACCGATATCCGATATTTTCCTTGCCAAAAAAAAAAACTATACCGAGAACCGATATTGAAGATTTTTGCGGCCTTTTAAGAATTCCAGTACAGTTAAATAGATACACACACACACACACACACACACACGGACGTAATGGTCTAAGGCACTGCATCTCAGTGCAAGAGGCGTCACTACAGTCCCTGGTTCGAATCCAGGCTTTCCAGGCTGTTCACCTAAATTACTAGGCAAGTAAGTATAAGAATGTAAGTATATCATTGTCACTACCTTCACATGCAAAGACGTGACCATGAGCAAAGAATAATGTTCTGTACTTCCACAATGACAAGGAGGTACTGTCTACAGTTTACTAAGCCTATGTGAGTAAAGGGTGTATAGCCTGCTAGGCCTATATGTGAGTAAAGGTTATATAGCCTGCTAGGCCTATATGTGAGTAAAGGTTATATAGCTGCTAGGCCTATATGTGAGTAAAGGTTATATAGCCTGCTAGGCCTATATGTGAGTAAAGGTTATATAGCCTACTAGGCCTATATGTGAGTAAAGGGTATATAGCCTACTAGGCCTGTATGTGACTAGAAGGTCTATAGCCTACTAGGCCTATATGTGAGTAATGAGGAAGAAAACAAGCTAGCCTAAAAGGTTGCAGCGCAATAGCTGTGTGCAATTGACTACAGCTCAGCGTTCAACACCATAGTGCCCACAAAGCGCATCACTAAGCTAAGGACCATGGGACTAAACACCTCGCTCTGCAACTTGATCCTGGACTTCCTGATGGGCCGCCCCCCAGGTGGTAAGGGTAGGCAACAACACATCTGCCACGCTGGTCCTTAACACTTGGGCTTAGTCCCCTCCTGTACTCCCTGTTCATCCACGACTGCATGGCCAAGCACAACTCCAACACCATCATTCAATTTGCTGACGACACAACAGTGGTAGGCCTGATCACCAACAACGATGAGACCTGGCAGTGTGGTGCCAGGACAACAACCTCGCTCTCAATGTGAGCAAGACAAAGGAGCTGATCGTGGACTACAGGAAAAGGAGGGCCGAACAGGCCCCCATTAACATCGACGGGGCTGTAGTGGAGCAGGTCAAGAGTTTCAAGTTCCTTGGTGTCCTCATCACCAACAAACAAAGTTGGTCCAAACAAACCAAGACAGCTGTGAAGAGGGCACAACAACACCTTTTCCCCCTCAGGATACTGACAAGATTTGGCATGAGTCCCCATATCCTCAAAAAGTTCTACAGCTGCACCATCGAGAGCATCCTGACCGGTTGCATCACCGCCTGGTATTGCAACTGCTCGGCATCTGACCGTAAGGCACTACAGAGGGTAGTGCGTATGGCCCTGTACATCACTGGGGGCAAGCTTCCTGACATCCAGGACATATATACTAGGCAGTGTCAAAGGAAGCCCAAAAGGTTAACGACTCCAGTCCCCAAAGTCATAGACTGCTCTCTCTGCTACCTCATGGCAAGTGGTACCGGAGCGCCAAGTCTAGAACCAAAAGGCTTCTTAATAACAGCTTCTACCACCAAGCCATAAGACTGCTGAAAAATTTATCCACCCAGACTATTTACATTGACACCCCCCCATTTGTTTTTACATTGCTGCGACTCGCTGTTTATCATCTATGCATAGTCACTTTACAAATTACCTCCACTAACCTGTACCCCCGCACATTGACTCGGTACCGGTACCCCCTGTATATAGCCTTGTTATTGTTATGTACATTTATTGTGTTACTTTTTGATTGATTCAATTATTAATTTCTTTACATTAGTTTATTTAGTAAATATTTTTGTATACTGTATTTCTTGAACTGCATTGTTGGTTAAGGGCTTTTAAGTAAGCATTTCACGGGAAGGTACCTGTTGTATTCGGCGCATGTGACAAATACAATTTGATTTGAATATCTCCATTGTGAGAGCCAACAAAAGTAGGATACAAAGTCAAATGTTTTACTTCCTATCAAGCACATTCGGGTCAATCAACCAATAAAATGAGGAGCCTATTGGGAACATTCCTAGTAAACAAGACTAGCAAACGTAAAAAGATGTGAGCCAACAATGGAAACATTCTGGTACAATCACCACAATTATTAACATCCTGGTGCTGAATGGTACGATAGTGCTTGTTTCAAATCAATCTCAAAGAACAGATTATAATTATAATAATTATAACAGGTTAATAATTACCATTGTGCATAATCTGGGTGTGGAGCACGAGCCCCAAGTAGTAATGTAGATTATATATTTAGGCTAACCTTAAAATAAATTTCCTCTCTGCCCTCATTTAATCTCTCCTGTGATTCTACTTCAGTACTTTTAAACTTTTCTTTTGAATCCAAAAAATATTAAATAAAGGATTATCTTACCTGCAAAGTCATCATTCAACTTTTGCTCCGTATTTACGGACACTATCAATGATCAGTGAGGAGGTTTCCGGTCTCTCTGAGTAGCCTAAACTTTAACATCCATGATGATACATGGACCAATAGGCCAAATATGCAAATCCTGAGTTGACCACTTGAGCAGCCATCGGTTATTCACCTTCCACCGGTGGAAAACATGCACATTGATGCAAAATACAGTGACAAACACCTTTGTTCTAGCTGGGGACACGTCCACGCCACTGAAAAGAAATGCAAATAAAAGAACTCTCCATGTGGAAACACAAATATAGGCTTAGCCAAAGGACCTCCTTTTCATTCTGCAACTCCATCACATTTTGGCCAGGATGAATTTCTTACCGTATTTCTACTGTCGAACTACAGTGAGGAGAATTTCTATTTCATTAGCCATTTGGGAAATGTACTGTCTTTGATCTTGCTATAGGACGATAAACTGAAAATTACCGAGACTAACATTGCCTTCCTCTTACAGAAGCGTTTTGCGTACGTCGCAAAATTTTGGGTGATTTTCCTACACAACATTCTTATAGATTTTCGAAAACCATTATTTGGTCAAAAGTAATAATTTATGCATTATGTTGATTCCTGCTATGAGAGTATCTGCCTGTGCCTGTTTCGCTGTTGGCTGCTGTGTGAGAGAGCTACTCTCACTCCCTCTCCCCTTGTGCACACAGTGGAGGGAGAGATGCAGTCCTACAAAGTTTTTGTAGGACATTAGCCTACATTTACTGATTGATTAATCAATTAGCCTACATGTCTATACAGTAACAATAATCATATTCAGAGTTAGCAGTCTAGATAAGTGGGGCTCGTGCTCCACACCCAGATTATGCACAATGGTAATTATTAACCTGTTAGAATGATTATAATTATAATCTGTTCTTAGTAGGGTAATGTAGACTTAATAGGGTACTGTAGGCTTAATAGGGTTAGTAGAGTACTGTAGGCTTAATTAATAGGGCCGATCTAAAGCAGCCACCAAGGGTCCCGGCCCTCCTGCCACTCTCTAGTTTCTACCCATACTGCAAACACTAATCCAGAGCAATTTATAGGAGTCTGTCAGATGCATACAGCTGAATAGAATTTTGAGAATTCAAATAGGAGCATACTGAATTTCCTTAAATGATGGACAGATATATGTAGGATAAAACTTAGCAGTCACATTCACTACTATAAGGTCATGGAACTCTGCCCTATGTAACCTACCATGAGAATTAGTCAGTTGTTTCCACAGACAGACACGGCAGGAGAATCATGGCGCTGAGGTAAGTGGTTGGTTGAACTTGGGTGGGTTCAGAAGTAAAGCACTAGGGTGTGTCTACAGAGTAGTATCGTTGTTCTCACCATCACTGATGGAGGGCCAGGAGGTGAGGAGGGATGAGGAGGACAGCAGTCCCCGCCCTGGGTCTCAGCAGAGCTCAGGGACTCAGTGGGTGGACCATTTGCAGTGTTGAGTTGCAAGGGGAGCAAAAATATACCATCTGAAAAAAAAGAACAGAGAAATACAGTGCATAGTAATATTGTACAGACAGATAGTAAGTTTATATTAACCTTTGACCATTAGGCCAGGAGTGTCAAACTCAATTCCTGGAGGACCATGTGTCTGCAGGTGATTGATTAATTAAGGTCATTGATTGGTTAGGAACTCCCTTCACCTAGTAGTCTAGGTCTTAATTGGTCAAAAATAAATTAAATAAAAAAGTGGAAACATGGCCCTCCAGGACTTTTCACTCTTGATGAACTCCACCACAAATCCTGGTCGGTCTCTTATTCGACACCTCCAAAAATGAAACTGTGCATAATGGAGGCAATAGTCTAACAGTTTTCAAAAGTGACTTATGGACATGTGAGTTGTGTTTCACAGTTTTAGGCTAGCTATAGCCTGGGCCTATACTGCAGAACTACTGCAAACACATGACTGCAGAGGTCTAGATGGTCATATCCATGACAACTACAGAGATCCTTTCTCATCTGGTTCCTAACATGGCCTCGGGAGAGTCACTGACAGACCTCAGCAAGGCAGGGTACTATACAGAGGATCAGGAGGTTCACAATAAACACTTTATTCCATGTACTTACAAGTCAAAGTTAACTCTGTCAGGAAAAAGTGTCTACTGGCCTAGGAATTCCAATCTGTCCCACTGCTATTTCAGTACCATCTCCTCCAATCTGCCCCACTGCTAATTCAGCACCATCTCCTCCAATCTGTCCCACTGCTATTTCAGCACCCTCTCCTCCAATCTGTCCCACTGCTATTTCAGTACCCTCTTACCTCCAATCTGGCCCACTGCTAATTCAGCACTCTCTCCTCCAATCTGGCCCACTGCTATTTCAGTACCCTCTCCCCCAATCTGTCCCACTGCTATTTCAGCACCCATCTCCTCCAATCCGTCCCACTGCTATTTCAGCACCCTCTCCTCCAATCTGTCTCACTGCTATTTCAGCACCCTCTCCTCCAATCTGTCTCCACTGCTATTTCAGCACCCTCTCCTCCAATCTGGCCACTGCTATTCAGCACCCTCTCCTCCAATCTGTCCACTGCTAATTCAGCACCATCTCCTCCAATCTGTCCCACTGCTAATTCAGCACCATCTCCCCAATCTGTCCCACTGCTAATTCAGCACCTTCTCCACCAATCTGGACCCACTGCTATTTCAGCACCCTCTCCTCCAATCTGGCCCACTGCTATTCCAGCACCCTCTCCTCCAATCTGTCCCACTGCTAATTCAGCACCATCTCCTCCAATCTGGCCCACTGCTATTTCAGCACCCTCTCCTCCAATCTGGCCCACTGCCATTTCAGCACCCTCTCCTCCAATCTGTCCCACTGCTATTTCAGTACCCTCTCCTCTATACTTCAGGTCCTATCCAATAAAAAAAAAATAGACATACAGTACCAGTCAAAAGTTTGGACAGACCTACTCATTCAAGGGTTGTCTTTATTTTTTACTATTTTCTACAATGTAGAATAATAATGAAGACATCAAAACTATTAAATAACAGTTACCAAAAAATTGTTAAACAAATCAAAGTATATTTTATATTTGAGATTCTTCACAGTAGCCATCGTTTGCCTTGACACCTAGGCATACTCTTGGCATTCTCTCAACCAGCTTCATGAGGTAGTCACCTGGAATGCTTTTCCAACATTCTTGAAGGAGTTCCCTCATATGCTGAGCATGTGTTGGCTGCTTTTCCTTCACTCTGCGGTCCAACTGATCCAAAACCATCTCAATTGGGTTTAGGTCGGGTGATTGTGGAGGCCAGGTCATCTGATGCAGCACTCCATCACTCTCCTTCTTGGTAAAACAGCCTTTACACAGCCTGGAGGTGTGTTTGTCATTGTCCAGTTGAAAAACAAATGATTAGTGGGACTAAGTGCAAACCAGATGGGATGGTGTATCGCTGCAGAATGCTGTGGTAGCCATGCTGGTTAAGTGTGCCTTGAATTCTAAATAAATCACAGACAGTGTCACCAGCAAAGCACCCCCACACCTCTTCCTTCATGCTTCACGGTGGGAACCACACATACGGAGATCATCCGTTCACCTATTCTGCATCTCACAAAGACACAGCGGTTGGAACCAAACATCTCTAATTTAGACTCAGATCAAAGGACACATTTCCACCAGTCAAATGTCCATTGCTCGTRTTTCTTGGCCCAAGCAAGCCTCTTATTATTATTGGTGTCCTTTAGTAGTGGTTTCTTTGCAGCAATTCGACCATGAAGGCCTGATTCACGCAGTCTCCTCTGAACAGTTGATGTTGAGGTGTGTCTGTTAATTGAACTCTGTGATGCATTTATTTGGGCTGCAATTTCTGAGGCTGGTAACTCTAATGAACTTATCCTCTGCAGCAGAGGTAACTCTGGGTCTTCCTTTCCTGTGGCAGTCCTCATGAGAGCCAGTTTCATCATAGCGCTTGATGGTTTTTGCGACTGCACTTGAAATTTTCCGGATTGACTGACCTTCATGTCTTAAAGCAATGGACTGTCATTTCGCTTTGCTTATTTGAGCTGTTCTTGCCATAATATGGAATTGGTCTTTTACCAACTAGGGCTATCTTCTGTATACCAACCCTACCTTATCACAACACAACTGATTGGCGCAAACGCATAAAGAAGGAAAGAAATTCCACAAAGCACACCTGTTAATTGAAATGCATTCCAGGCGACTACCTCATGAAGCTGGTTGAGAGAATGCCAAGAGTGTGCAAAGCTGTCATCAAGGCAAAGGGTGGCTACTTTGAAGAATCTCAAATAGAAAATATATTTTAATTTGTTTAACACTTTTTTGGTTACTACATGATTCCATAAGTGTTATTTCATAGTTTTAATGTCTTCACTATTATTCTACAATGTAGAAAATAGTAAAAATAAAGAAAAACCCTGGAATGAGTAGGTGTGTCCAAACGTTTGACTGGTACTGTATGTGAAGAGTGGGACTACCCAAACGGTAGCCTAAGAAAATGTTCCACTAACAATAACATGCTGTTGCACATCCCCAGGACTCTCCTCAGTCCCAACAGAGGACTCACATCCCCAGGACATCTCCTCAGTCCCAACAAAGGACTCACATCCCCAGGACCTCTCCTCATTCCCAATAGAGGACCGCTCTGAATAAGAGCATCTGCTAAATGTAAAAGTAGATCCCCAAATGGGCACATTTATACATTTGCGGTCTAGGTAGCCTATGCCTACTTCTATGCATAAATCAGGTGCGTGTCCTTGCTCAACACTGACAGGAGCGCTTCAAACAAAAGACAATGAGTAAATGGAATGAAATAAACTAAAACTTGTTCCTCACAAGTGTAGCATAGGTTGTGAGCTCTGCAAACAACATGTCCACTCCGACAATGACAACCGCAAAATACTGGTATAATAATATAATGAATGCATTAACAGAAATGACACTAACCAAACACACATTGTAGATTAGAAATGATGGGGATTAACAGTAAATGTACTACTGGTGATGAGGAATTGATAGACTAACAATCAAAGAGCATACAATTCACACAATGAAGTTGAATTGGTGCGCATGAATTGGTGGGAGAGAGTGCATTAGACACACCTTGTGCATCCCCTTCTACTTGACCTGACATTTCAAAGACACATTATTTTCACACATACTGTAGGCCTAAGGAATACTCTCACAAATGGTGTCATGTCCAAAGCAGTAGCTATTTATGGAAAACAAACCCAATTTTGAAACAAATGCAATTTCACTTATTTTATCAACTTTATCAAATTGCTTTGCGTGCCAAGGCAAATACAGATGCCAGTCTTCGAGTGATGGACTGTAACATCCAGGCACAAGTAAGGTTGGGGTCTCATGTGTCATGAAAAAAAAGTGTCTACACAATTTTTTATTTATTTTTAAATCTGTTGACCAACAGCCTATCAACCAAACAATCGACTAGATGGGGTCAGCCCTACTTCATTAACATCTCAACTTCATAACAAACACTGGTGGATAGCTGGGAGTGGAAAAACAAGCTCTGTGAGCCCTTTCAGGCAAGCCATGAAATATGACTGACTGAAAAAACGTATTTGAGACTTGGCCTCCTACTCCGTAATGTCCAAAATGCATGCAGTTTTTCTACTTTAACTGGTCAAATAAAGTCTGTACTCCAACATTTAGACATTAAGGATAATTATGAATGTTTTTAAAATACTTTTTATTTTGCATGATCAGGTTGACTTTCCCAGGAAATTGACATGGTATAGTCCATCATCACTACAGTACCTGTCAATTAAATAGCTAGACTGGAATGAATGCATGGCAATTTTACATCATGGCTGTTTGTGTGATAGCCTATGGCCTTTTCTCAATTTGGGCATAAGTCCGTCCTCTCCTTGGCTCCGCCGTCCTTCTATCCTCCGTGGCGCAGAAACGGAGTCGCTATATTGTAGGAGTGTCAATACCATTGAGATATATATAGGACTCTAGATGGATATAATCAATTTTAGCATGGACATTTTAAAGTAGTTAACTGTGTTGGGATTCTTATGGTTTGATCAGTCAATGATCATAGCATTGCCTTCTTTAAATTGGTTTGCCTAGATCAGGGGTGTCAAACTCATTTCGCATCGTGGGCCACATACGGCCTAGGGAGATGTCAAGTGGGCCGGACCATTAAAATTATACCATACTCTGCTATAAATAACCAAAATATCATGTCTTTCCTTTGTTTTGGTGTAAAGAAGCACAAGAACATTAGGAAAATATTGGCTTTTACCGCTGCTTCACTGACTTCTCGGCTCTGGATGAAAGTTGACTGCTGTTTCCTCAGACCCGCCAGCAATTCGTTAATCTTATCTCTTCTCAGTTGTCCTTGCAAGCCGTCATATTTTTCGCTGTGATGAGTCTCGTAGTGGCGTCGAATATTATATTCCTTCAATACCGAAACTTGTTGCAAACACACCAAGCACGAAGGTTTTCCGTGCATCTCTGTAAATAAATAGGACGTGGTCCATTTTTCTTTGAAAATTCTACACTCCTTATCTACTTTTCTCCGTTTGGATAACGACATTTTGGCTAATGAGGGTGTAGCGGAGAGGTAGAGACCAAGGTATTAACAACGTCGTAACAAGCAGCAGATGGCGCATTGATACCGTCTGCTGTTTTCAGTCTGTCTCAGTGATGCGGCTTGTCTTCTACTCTGATGGAAAGAGTGCGCCCCTTAGCGGATAATCCATGAATTGCAGCGAATAAAAAATATTAATTCCATGTCTTTTATGCATTTTTTCCACTTTCAAATTATCCTGCGGGCCTGATCGAACCTCCTTGGGGGCCGGTTCCGGCCCGCGGGCCGTATGTTTGACACCCCTGGCCTAGATAGTAAATGGCTTTGAGCTATATTACCGACATCTAGTGGCCACAGTAAATTAATGATACAGAAGATTTGTCAGGTTTCCAGCACTGCAGGTGGAGGTAAATCACCAATATTAGCTTTATGCTTTTTTCAAACGCACAAAACTACTTTTAAAAAATGGAGGTAGCCTCAATGTCGCCGCCCATGAGGTCACAGTTGCCATAATGGCACCGATACAAAGATTAGGCTAGTGCTCTATCTAATTCAATTGTCAATTCGTTAAAGAGATAGTTCACCTAAATTATACTAGGCAAGTCAGTTAAAATCAAATTACTATTTACAATGACGGCCTACACCGGACAAACCCGGACGACGCTGGGCCAATTGTGCGCCGCCCTATGGGACTCGCAATCACGGCCGTTGTGATACAGCCTGGAATCGAACAAGGGTGTCTATAGTGACTCCTCTAGCACTGAGATGCAGCTTCACAATCAACGTAAGATACACATATTATATCATCCCAAATGTGTTCGATGGTTTTCCAAAAATGATCTCAACAAACCATTTTTGTATGGACCTCTCTTTGGCAGTAGAATGGCCTTACTGAAAAGCTCAGTGAATTCAACATGGCACCGTCATAGGATGCCACCTTTGCAACAAGTCAGTCAAATTTCTACCCTGCTAGAGTTGCCCCGGTCAACTGTAAGTGCTGTTATTGTGAAATGTCTAACACACCTCCGCATTTATTTTTACCACTTGTATTTTGGCATTCCACCTCTGTAAACGTAATTTTCCTGATGATGTGCTAGTGGAGGAGTCATTTCTAATGACTTGTTCTAATGTTTCCAAGTTCCCTCTCTTCACAACCTCTCCTGGATTACCTTTGACCTTTTTCAAAATGAGCCGAGGAGAGGAAGGTGGAAAGGACGCGAGTAATCGAGGATCAATTGAGATTCTCCCCTTATATTCCATATGGAAAACGGCASGCAGGAGCGGTAGCCTAGTTCAGCAATACCAAGTAAACTGACTCGCTGCCAATTGAAATGTATGACATAGTTAGCTAGTGAGCAGTAGTAAAATCGTACATTTTAGAGCTAGTTAACTAAATACACTTAAAAGCATATAACATGCTTGCCATAATTTGCTAAAACATTCGCATCATAGCTGTCCTTGCCTGCAGCTTCTGGGGTGTTTTGCGTGGTTCTCTGTGATTCGAAGCATCTGCAGCTGTGATTCTGCACTAACTAGCTAGCTAAAACATTGCATGTAACGTTAGCTGCAAAGACAATCTGATTCTGCTTGGCAAGACACCGCATGATAATGCAAAACTGATAGAATACTACGATAGTGCCTTATTGTCGCATCAACACAAATAGGAATAACCCCCAATTTCTGTATAGCTAGCTAACATTAGACCGTTATCTCATTTTCTGTGCTGCGAAGAAGAGGCGGCAGCTAGCTATGAGACTAGCATGGCTAGTGCTAGCTCGTGGGACATTTAACAGAAGAATGAAGAATATCCATAATCTTACCCTTTTAATTCTGGTTGTCAGTATTCTGTAGTGGTTCATTTATACGTGTTTTATGTTGATGCTTGTTAAATCGCACAGTAAAGATGCATCCTGCCTTATAATCTCCATCGGCGGTGTTTTTCTTCCATCCGCCCAACTTCAGCACCGACTCCGAGCCAGTGGACATACTGCGCAAGCGTGCTGCTGTCACKGTCAGCTCACGCTGACCAGGCTGCAGGGTGGGGAAAACTGAGTTGCTACATTGGTTTTTCAAAGATGGAGGTAGTAATATTGAATCATTTATTGTACGTTTCCTAGTGTCTTTGCCACATAGATAGCCACTGTCCCCGGTTACAAAATTGCGACTTTGTAAATGAGGACGAATGACACGTCATGTGTCATATCACATGTTTCTTGTAACATAAGTGGTTACTTAAATGCTTTATCAAGTACTGGGAAAAGTGGGCTTGGTGTGTGTATGTAGGAACATGTTTTGATGCCATGCAAGATCATTATCACTCTGTTGGGCACAGCCTTCAGCACCTTTACACAATATGTTGTTTTAGGTCATTTTAAATATATTTAACATACAGTATTCCATTATAAATATCCCATAATTGAAGTATTCTTAATTGCCATAATAAATATGAAGAGTGGCTATTGCTGCCTACTTCTAAAGCTGCAGAGGCTTTAATTCTTTCACACATTTTCTGTAATTTGTTGGTTGTTCTATTTTTTAGGGTTCTCCTTGGTAAACCTTGATGTAGCCTGAAAGATAGAAGGTAATTCTGATCTTACAAATCACTAAGCATTGGCTAGTTGTAGTTCAGGGATCTGAAACAAAAACATGTGTTGGCATATGGGATATATGCAATACTTTCTCTGAGCCAAGTTGGCCAATTGTTAAGCTGTAACAAAATATGTATTCCCACCTTTAACAGAATTGCTTTGTATTTTATCTCTATTTGCAGGGGGTGTTTGTAATAATTTGGATATAAAATGGGAATGAGAGTTTGTCTACACTGGAGATAAATAAGAGCCATGTGTGTTTTCAAGCCCCTCCACACACACTTTACTGGTAGCTAGTATCTGGGTATGAGGTATCATTGCTAGTTCTGGGTATGAGGTATCATTTCTAGGATATCCTGGGTATGAGGTATCATTGCTAGTATCTGGGTATGAGGTATCATTGCCAGTGGACATTGCAGTTTCACCTTGTGAGAGATGGGAAGTGCAACAAATGTTTGCTCTAATCCTCCACTGGGAGGCATCAAAACCATGTTGCCTTCTCATTCCGGGAAATGCAACTGGTGAATCATGCCTGTTGTTGAATGGAGGGCAATTGAAATGATCTTCTAAAATGCATGGTGTTACTGTATAATGTGACTCACTTAAAGAACAGCCTATTTATTTTGTGCAACTCAGAGAGGCAATTATAGAAGCATTATTATATTCTAGAATTGATTTATAAAGCCTAATGTAGACTAAACAATAGAGTAGTTAAGTAACAGTGAATGCTGTTTCATTATGCCCAATGGCATAAGAACATCAAAGACTTAGCCATCCTCTCCCAAACTGAGGCAACCTTCCACAAAGAGGGTCTTAGACCAGACGATAGGCATGGTACAGCAAATTAAATGAACAAAACACTATCAAAAGTAAAACAGTCCCTACCACCCATCAACCCAGCACTGCTGCCCTCCTTTTTACCAGCATGTCCTGCTCCAACGGTCCAACCCTGGGAAGTCTACAAAAAGCTACAGAAGTTGAAAACCTGAAACGTTTAACGGAGTTTGCTAATAAAGGAGTTTGCAAATGAATTGAACGTGGACCATTGGCTGAYGTTCTTAACTTATCTCTACAAGAGGGCATCGTTCCAGTCGAATGGAAAGAAGCTATAGAGATCCCCTTACCTCAATCCAAGACATCTCACTAACTTTCTGAGCAAAGAGAGCTTTATCACTGAATGGGCTCTTACCTATATCCTACGCCAGATTGACACCCAGCAGATGTCTTGGATAGTTACATCTGTGCTACTGACTTAGTCTGGCTTTAATTCTAGCATGTCTACAAATTAATCATTGATATGTTGGATTCACATCACCATCTCAACCAAAATCTAAGTTAAAGAATAGAACTAAATCATATCAACACTTTATTGAAAGTGCATTTAAAGTTTGATTTATTTAGTCTTATTCTATAACTTAGATTTTTTTTTCTCCATTGGAATTTGGTAGTGCTTTTAGATGATTGAAAACATAGTGATAACACATTGGAAATTCAACTAACTTTGTCTGTCTTTTTGAGTGGATGAATATAGGTTGTAATCTTATTGATCAAAGTCACAACCAAATATTACCCAATTATCCATGTTGAAATGACATAGTGTGCTCGGAGGGTAGTGTTCTTACAGACACTCCACGGTAAAGCACTCCATCCCACACCAGAACCCCTCTAATATCATAAGATGATCACTTGACCTACATGATGACTTGGGTGCAGACACAATAAGATCCAAGGCCCAACATGACCCAGTAATAATGTGCATTGTTACCTTCAAATTATATTACTTAATGATGGGGGGAAACAACTAACTTCCTGCAATTCTACACATTGTGCCATGGGGCAAAGAGGAACATTTGCAGTTGTATAGCTAATCTTATGCTATTCTACACATTTTGCCATGAAGCTGAGAGAAAATGTTTCATTTTTACAGCTAATTAATATTAAAATATGGGTGTGTTGACTGTGATAAAGGCAGTAGATGATGAGCTGTCTTGTTTGCTAAATGAACAAATGAAGTAAGCAGTGGCATGGTGCATATAGCCTTAGAAGCACAGTGACATACAGTATGCCTCAATGCAGTCATATTCGTGCCTCATTGGTGGTGTGGTTTCAGCCATCCATTCCATGAAAGTGAATGTCATTCCAATGCACTGCTTGCTATAAATTCTATCTGATGGTGTTTGTATGTTTAGGTAAAAAGACAAATAATGCCCAGTTTGGAACACTGACAAATAGAGAGCATACCTTAAAAATGTATATATAAAAAAATAAACATTGAATTTTGGCATCTATTTGACATCTTCAGAATGTAGAAGGTACTGTGTTGGGCTCCCGAGTGGCGCCGCGGTCTAAGGCACTGCATCTTAGTGCAAGAGACGTCACTGCAGTCCCTGGTTTGAATCCAGGTTGTATCACATCTGGCTGTGATTGGGAGTCTGGCCGTGAATGTGCGCAATTGGTCCAGCATCATCTGGGTTTGGCTGGGGTAGGCTGTCATTGTAAATAAGAATTTGTTCTTAATTGATTTGACAAGGTAAATAAAATAAAAAATGTTTTAGATTGATTCAACATGACAATGAAACTACAGCAACATAATGTTCAGTAGGCTTTGATATTCACTGTACATTTTGGGGCATTAATATTAAAGACCAACAGATATCTGTTTTTCGGCAATAACAATGCAATATGTAACATCCATATAATAGTATAATATTCCAGTCCAAGGCACCACTCCACACCAACACACCTCCCAGTGTTGGCACTAGCTACATCTGATCAAGCTCAGGCAGCACCTGAACCACTGGCAGTGGGCCACCATTCTGGGGCTGTAGCCTATCAAACAACTCTGCCACCTCACCCCCAGGCTCCTCCTCCAGCCTATCCTTGGCCTGTAGTGTCCCCAACCTGTGGCATCTCCAATCCAACCATCCGACCAGGCAGAAGACCATACAGGACAACAGAGGGTCCAACATTCCCACAATTCACCAGAGTACTAATTCCAAGTACTTGTATTGTTTATTAGCAATGGAGTACAAACCTTGAATGGAGTACTCGTGCTAATCCCTACCTACAAGGAGATCAAGGCAATCATGGACCTTCCACCTATCAGATCAGGAGATAGCCATGCATTGGATGACTTTTGCCCCCGTGTTCAAGCCCTGGTTGGGCTCCTGAAAAACATGGGCTATCAAGGTCAAGCTGGGCTGCTGTGTGGCTCCCATATTGAGCTACTGCTGTAGAAACTTCCGGCCTGAGCAGTTCCCGCTTTCATTACCCCGTTTACTTCCTTGTGCACACTGCACTTCTGCTGATTTTTTTGTTTCGTTTTTTGTTATTTTATGGGGTAGATCAGCTTTAATTTTGCAGATAGATTGTAGCGTCCATCAATGTAATTGTCTGCATCACTTCCAATCCCCCATATATTTTTTCAAATACATATACACTACCATTCAAAAGTTAGGGGTCACTTAGAAATGCCCTTGTTTTTTTAAAGAAAAGCAAATTTTTTGTCCATTAAAATAACATCAAATTGATCAGAAATACAGTGTAGACATTGTTAATATTGTAAATGACTATTGGGCGTACAGAGGCCCATTATTAGAAATCATCACTCCTGTGTTCCAATGGCACGTTGTGTTAGCTGATCCAAGTTTATCATTTTAAAAGGCTAATTGATCATTAGAAAACCCTTTTGCAATTATGTTAGCACAGCTGAAAACCATTGTGCTGATTAAAGAAGCAATAAAACTGCCCTTCTTTAGACTAATTGAGTATCTGGAGCATTAGCATTTGTGGGTTCGATTACAGGCTGAAAATGGCTATAAACAAAAAACTTTCTTCTGAAACTCGTCAGTCTATTCTTGTTCTGAAAAATGAAGCCTATTCCATGCGAGAAATTGCCAAGAAACTTAAGATCTCGTACAACGCTGTGTGCTACTCCCTTCACAGAACAACGCAAACTGGCTCTAACCAATAGAAAGAGTGGGAGGCCCCGGTACATTAATACATTAGAGCGTCTAGTTTTAGAAACAGAAGCCTCAGGTCCTCAACTGGCAGCTTCATTAAATAGTACCCGCAAAACACCAGTCTCAACGTCAACGTCCCACTCCTCTTTCTATTCTGGTTAGAGCCAGTTTGCATTGTTCTGTGAAGGGAGTAGTACATAGCGTTGTACGAGATSTTCAGTTTCTTGGCAATGTCTCTCATGGAATAGCCTTCATTTCTTAGAACAAGAATAGACTGACGAGTTTCAGAAGAAAGTTCTTAATTTCAGGCCATTTTGAGCCTGTTATCGAACCCACAAATGCTGATGCTCCAGACACTCAACTAGTCTAAAGAAGGCCAGTTTTATTGTTTTTTTTAAATCAGGACAACAGTTTTCAGCTGTGCTAACATTATTGCAAAAGGGTTTTCTAATGATCAATTAGCCTTTTAAAATGATAAACTTGGATTAGCTAACACAACGTGCCATTGGAACACAGGAGTGATGGTTACTGATAATRRGACTCTGTACGCCTATGTAGATATTCCATAAGCCGTTTCCAGCTACAATAGTCATTTACAACATTAACCATGTCTAAACTGTATTTCTGATCAATTTGATGTTATTTTAATGGACAAAATATATATATATTTTTTTTAAACAAGGACCTTTTTAAGTGACCCCAAACTTTGAATGGTAGTGTAGGTCTCTGTCCACAATCCTCTTTCTGTTTTGGCTGCATATAGGCAACTTACAGTAAGCCCATAAAACAGATAAGGACTTCTCTTAAGTGTATGGGTGGCTCAGGTGGGTGTCTAAGGTATAGGGTTGGGGAYCGTTTCATCATGATAGGACAATAAATAAATCAATTAGATGTATAATTTATTTTAAAATGTAAAGCTCTCTCTCGTAAACCCTGCTCACAGACACACATTGGTTCTGGGATATGTGTCACGTTGTTACGATCAATGAGGACAATTGTAAGGAGTCAGGCGCAGAGAGCAAAGATATGGGGAAAAACCACTCTTTAATGTCCAACCAGAAGAACAACTGGTAACGTCAAAAACATTGGCGTAAAAATCCGACTTGAATAAAGTACACACTGGAAAATAAATCCAGACTGTGGAAAACCCCAAAATAAACGAACAACCTCATACAAAACAAAAAGACAAGCCCGCACAAACAGAAACGGGCTAAGCGAACTTAAATAGCACCACCCTAACAACCAAACAATAAACAGGTGAAATCAATTAGTCAAAACCAAACGAAAAGGAAAAAGGGATCGGTGGCAGCTAGTAGACCGGCGACGACGACCGCCGAGCGCCACTCGAACAGGAAGGGAAGCCACCTTCGGTAATACTCGTTACACACGTTCCTGACCTTATTTCCTTTGTTTAGTCTTTATTTAGTTGGTCAGGACGTGAGCTGGGTGGGTATAGTCTATGTTCTGTGTTTCTATGTTTAGGTTTGTCATATTGGCCTGATATGGTTCTCAATCAGAGGCAGGTGTTTTGCATTGTCTCTGATTGGGAACCATATTTAGGTAGCCTGTTTTTCACTGTTGGTTTGTGGGTGATTGTTTCCTGTGTCAGTGTTTGTGCCACACGGGACTGTTTTCGGTTAGATTTACTTTTGTTATTTTGTATTGTGTCTTGTTCAGTTGATTATATTAAAACATGGACACTTACTACGCTGCGTCTTGGTCCGATCCCTGCTACACCTCCTCTTCAGACGAAGAGGAGGAAATCTGCCATTACAATATGCGAACATATCCTTTCTCACTCACTTAATTCCACACTTTTCCAAACACAAAAAACCTCACCACACCTTCCATAACAATACATCCACACATACCCACATACTGTGCCTTCTATGTCTTCTGTTTGCTATGTTTTTATTTCCACCCTGTTGGTTGAGCACTTTTGTGTTCCAATTCGTTATATTTGAAGACGTATTATTTTGCTGGTTATCCTTTCTCCTAATGCCATCTTATCCATTTCTAAAATACTATAAATGGTAAGTTAAATAATTATTTTACAACACTCCCTATCTTGAATGGTATAGTTTAGTTGTAGTTTATTTAACAATTGTTGAATTCTATTGCTGTTCTATCTATTTAAAAAAACATAGTATTACAATCCCTACCATAGCTAGTATTTGGTGTTCCATTATTCGACTCCTCTATGAGAACTTTGTAATTTTTAGAATAGCCATGGAGTAGTCTTTGTATCTCGGAATATTTGGTTGTCAATATACAGTTTATGGACAACGAGAGCTACACACTTCCCTTTTAATCTATTCTCCTTGAAGATTGTGTACAGAGCTTTGCTCCCTTGTGCACACTGCACTTCTGCTGATTACCATATTACCAGATGTGCACAGTTCAGCAACATGACCAACAACCACAATTTAAACTGGATCCAAAACCACAGAAGATGCTGGCGCTGCGTCGGAAACCATCAGGCTTGCAAATGTAATTTAATCACCCCATGTCCCTCCTGCAAAGGTTGTCACCCACAGATCTTCTGCAAATCTATCGCCAAACCCAAGAACCAAGTCAAACTCATTCTAGACCAAGTCCATGACACTTTCAAGAAGGTGGCTGTTGTGAAGGCTCATGTCCTCACCCCTAACCACATGTTCTCCAACAAATAAAAGGGACTCGCACACCCTCTCTCTCTCTCTGTCTCTCTCTCTCTCTCTCTCTCTCTCTCTCTCTCTCTCTCACTCTCTTTCTTTCTCTTTCGTTCTCTCTCTCTCTCTGAAAGTGGAAAAATGAATAATACATTAGACAATGTGTTAATGCAACTCATATATTTCAAAAGGGGATTGGATTTGGCTAGTCAGAGAAAATCTGCAAGAAGAAATTGCATATCAGAAGAATGTTGTTGTTTAAAGCACAGAGTGTCCTCAATAATAAATGATGTTCTCACCATTAGGGGACATGCCCTATGATGAGAAGGATGTATATTAATGAGGTGTAGAAAGATTCAAGGGATCATTATGTAAACAGGGGATTTATGCTAAACATTTGAATGTTTTAAGGCAGAAAGAGTGCAAATGGGAGGCTGCAAAATGTGTTGTCATGTAGTCATGTTGTCATGGTGTCATGTTGTCGTGTAGTTGTGTAGTCGTGTAATCACGCGGTCATGTTGTCATGTAGTCATGGTGGCATGTAGTCATGGTGCATGTTTATTTATTTATTTTTTATTTTACCGTTATTTTACCAGGTAAGTTGACTGAGAACACGTTCTCATTTGCAGCAACGACCTGGGGAATAGTTACAGGGGAGAGGAGGGGGATGAATGAGCCAATGTAGTCATGTAGTCATGTAGTCATGTAGTCATGTTGTCATGGTGCCATGTAGTCATGGTGCCATGTAGTCATGTAGTCATGGTGCATGTAGTCATGTTGTCATGTTGTCATGTAGTCATGTAGTCATGGTGCCATGTAGGCATGTAGTCATGTTGCCAAGGGGATGATGGCCACCACTCAGTAAAACAAAGGGGATGATAGACACCACTCATTAAAACCAAGGGGATGATGAGAGACTACTCAGTAAAACTAAGGGGATGATTGCCACCACTCAGTAGAACCAAGGGGATGGTAGGCACCACTCAGTAAAATCAAGGGGATGATGGACGACACTCAGTTAAACCAAGGGGATGATGGTCACCTCTCAGTAAAACCAAGGGGATGATGGCCACCACTCAGTAAAACCAAGGGGATGGTAGGCACCACTCAGTAAAACCAAGGGGATGATGGACGACACTCAGTTAAACCAAGGGGATGATGGTCACCACTCAGTAAAACCAAAGAGATGATGATCACCACTCAGTAAAACCAAGGGGATGTTGGACACCACTCAGTAAAATCAAGGGCATGATGGACGACACTCAGTAAAACCAAGGGGATAATGGACGACACTCAGTAAAACCAAGGGGATGATGGACACCACTCAGTAAAACCAAGGGAATTATGTCAAAATAGAAACTTGTTAGCTCCACAATAATAAAAAATTAATAATAGTTTTTAGTTTGCAATATTTAGCATTTACTCAGCTTGCATGCAACTATTTCTCTTTCATTTTGAATCATTGTGTTCAGAAAAATGGATTACTCTCCTAAATGCTGCGGAATCATCATGCTGCCCTCAGAGAAAGAATCGCTGAAGGAACGTTTTGAAATGGCGCAAGTAATTTAATTTACAGTACTTGCTTCATTTCAAAACATTCCTTCAGTGAGTCTGAGTCATTGAACAATAGGAGTTGTTAAAGATGATGGACTAAAGGGACGATGTCACTGAGGGGATGATGTCACAAGTGATCTTTAATGTCATCGAATGTCCTTGTCAGGATGCTCTCATGCAGAACTATTCAGGTCAGGGTGTTCGGGTTATGGGTTTTGGTAAATAGCTGAGGGATGAGGCTGGAGAAATGTAACCACTCTCAAATTCATAGACAGAGCTATGGATGCAAGAACTGGCCATCTATGTAATCAAAATTAAAGTTTAAACAGCTTTTGAGGCTATACCATTGGTGACCGGGGCATTGAACAGGTGGAGGAGTGTAAGTACCTCACTACGATAGTTGACAACAAGCTGAACTTTGTGGGAGGTGTTATCTAAATGTCAGTCCAGACTGTACTTCCTGTTATCTAAATGTCAGTCCAGACTGTACTTCCTGTTATCTAAATGTCAGTCCAGACTGTACTTCCTTGTTATCTAAATATCAGTCAGACTGTACTTCCTGTTATCTAAATGTCAGTCCAGACTGTACTTCCTTTTATCTAAATATCAGTCAAGCTGTACTTCCTGTTATCTAAATGTCAGTCCAGACTGTACTTCCTGTTATCTAAATATCAGTCAAGACTGTACTTCCTGTTATCTAAATGTCAGTCCAGACTGTACTTCCTGTTATCTAAATATCAGTCAAGACTGTACTTCCTGCATAAACTTAGAAGGCTGAGTATTAGTATATGTTTTACAGTATTTTATAGATGTTTTATTGAACCTGTCTTAACATTTATTGTAGTTGCCTGGTTTGGCTCCCTCACTTGGGCAAGTCACAATACCGCAGAGAGAGTTGTGCAGGTCAGTGGTAAGATTGTAGGGAGAAATCAACAGGTTCTCCGAGACATGTACAAATACCGCACACGTAAGAGGAGTAAATAAATAATTGTGGATCTTACACATTCACTAAACAACCAATGTAGTAGGTAAGGTAGCCTAGCGGTTAAGCGCATTAGGCCAGTAACCGAGAGGTTGCTGGTTTGAATCCCTAAACCGATTAGGTGAAAAATCTCTTGAGCAAGGCACTTACCCTAACCGCTGCTGTAAGTCGCTCTGGATGAGAGTGTCTGCTAAAAGACTCAAATGTAACCGCCATCAGGGAGCAGACTATGTTCTTTATCTCATAAAACCAAGAGAGCCACTAACAGTTCTATAGTGGTATCAGTATGGCTGTTAAATGAACATATATTGTGTGACCTACATTTATCTTGTATAGCACAGCTTTTAAATGAAACAGATTTGTGTGACTTTATCTTGTATATATCTTGTCAGCATTAGCATCTGTCATGTGTGAATGTTGCTGTTCATATGTTTACTATAAATCTTTATCTTTATCCTATCCGACTTGCCCCAACTGAAGTTCCTTCTGGAAAAATAAAGTCATTCCCACATCATCATAATGATGCTGTCATGCCCTGACCTTAGAGAGCCTTTTTTATTCTCTATTTGGTTAGGTCAGGGTGTGACTTGGGTGGGCAAATCTATGTTTCTATTTCTTTGTTGGCCTAGTATGGTTCCCAATCAGAGGCAGCTGTTTATTGTTGTCTCTGATTGGGGATCATACTTAGGCAGCCCTTTTTCCCACCTTAGATTGTGGGATCTTGTCTCTGTCTAGTTGCCTGCGAGCACTACATAGCTTCACGTTTCGTTGCACTTTGTTATTTTTGTTTGTGAGTTTCATCGGAATAAAACATGTGGAACTCTATGCACGCTGCGCCTTGGTCTACTCATTTCGACGGCCGTGACAGATGCAAAATACATCATATGATCCAAAACACATCATCATGGTAATGTGGCTGGTGATACTTCGGTTCTTGAAATTCCAATATCTTTTAAACTTAACTGCTGATATGCAAAACATTTTGGGACTAATCACTGAAAACATCCCCCAAAATAGTTTTTGAGTGGATTTCCCCTTTGAAGTTAAGTTATAAAGGTGTGATGAGCCACTGGAAATCTGCTGCCTCTGTCATATACATAATCCATCAGGTGTTGTCATTTAATCTGCCAAAACAGAAAGTAAAATAATATCAACATTTTTGGGGAAAACTATTATTCATTTAATTTCTCGCTTTGAACACATTATCCTATTTCCTCAAGGTGTAACCTTCTGAAAAATAATCCATGATGTCGTTTTATGTGCTGCATTGTAAGTTTGTGAAAGTACTGCAAAGTGCAGGGATGTTGGGCTGTACAGCGGAGTGCAATTTTGTATTTCAAGTGAAGTTTGTTTTCAATAAAAATCCATTCTGTGCTATAATGGATTAACAATTATGCTTTCAATTTTATGCAGCTTAAAATGGTAATGAGTGGGCCTTAGGTGCCAGCGTTGTCAAGGTGACAGCTTCATCAGACTGAAATAAATGTGGGATGTTCATGAAGGAATAGCCAAAGCAAAACTTAGAAATCAGAGTTATCTTATTTTGTTACAGAGTTGAAAGATATTGAAAATTCTGTTTGCTAACTGCATTGCTAAAAGCAATAAAGGCGACTTATGTTTTGTACTAACCATCCTTAGTATTTCATTTTCATCGACTTGAAACAAATCCATCCTTTATTCCTCTTTCATTGTGAGTACTTACCAGTTATGTGATACATTTGATGCATCAATTAATCCATATATTAATAAAGTCATCCATACAGTGCATTCGGAAAATATTCAGACCCCTTGACTATTTCCACATTTTATGTTACAGCCTTATTCTAAAATGGATTTAAAAATATTTWAAAAACTCAGCAAGCTACACACAATACCCAATCATGACAAAGTGAAAACAGGATTTTTTCCATTCATCATCCTTGAGATGTTTATACAACTTAATTGGAGCACCTGTGGTATATTCAATTGATTGGACATGATTTGGGCTCCTGCGTGGCGCAGTGGTCTAAGGCACTGCATCTCAGTGCAAGAGGCGTCACTACAGTCCTTGGTGCAATTCCAGGCTGTATAACATCCGGCCGTGATTGAGAGTTCCATAGGGCGGTGCACAATTGGCCCAGCGTCGTCGTCGTCCGGGTTTGGCCGGGGTAGGCCGTCATTGTAAATGAGAATTTGTTCTTAACTGACATGCCTAGTTAAATCAAGTTTAATAAAAAAAAAAAAAAAATGGAAAGGCACACACCTGTCTATATAAGGTCCCATAGTTGACAGTGCATGTCAGAGCAAAAGCCAAGCCATGAGGTCGAAGGAATTGTCCGTAAAGCTCAGAGACAAGGGGAAGGGTACCAAAATATTTCTGCAGCATTGAAGGGCCCCAAGAAAACAGTGGCCTCCGTCATTCTTAAATAGAAGAAGTTTGGAACCACCAAGACTCTTCCTAGTGGTGGCCGMCCAGCCAAACGGAGCAACCGGGGGATTAGAGCCTTGGTCAGGGAGGTGACCAAGAACCCGATGGCCACTCTGACAGAGCTCTGGAGTTTTTCTGTTCAGATGGGAGAACCTTCCAGAAGGACAACCATCCCTGCAGCACTCCACCAATCAGGCTTTTATGGTAGAGTGGCCTGACGGAAGCCATCCTCAATAAAATGCACGACAGCCCGCTTRGAGTTTTCCAAAAGGCACCTAAAGACTCTCAGACCACGAGAAACAAGATTCTCTGGTCTGATGAAACCAAGATTGAACTCTTTGGCCTAAATGGCAAGAGTCACGTCTGGAGGACAAACTGCCACTATTGGCCCTTCCCAAACTGCCACTATATGCTCTTCCCAAACTGCCACTGTTGGCCCTTCCCAAACTGCCACAATTGGCCCTTCCCAAACTGCCACTATTGGCCCTTCCCAAACTGCCACTATTGGCCCTTCCCAAACTGCCACAATTGGCCCTTCCCAAACTGCCACTATTGGCACTTCCCAAACTGCCACTATTGGCCCTTCCTCAAAAACCTCCACGATTGGCCCTTCCCCAAACTGCCGCTATTGGTCCCTCTCAAACTGCCACTATTGCCCTTCCCAAAGTGCCACTATTGGCCCTTCCTAAAACTGCCACTATTGGCCCTTCCTAAACTGCCACATTGTGCCCTTCCCAAACTGCCACTATTGGCTCTTCCAAAATGTGGAGCAAGATGATAACCATGTATTTGTTTAACAACAAAACCAAAGCAATCAAATGCATTGCTTTATAATATACACATCCCAACTACTGTCATTATTATTATTTGACCATGCTGGTCATTTTGAACATTTGAGCATCTTGGCCATGTTCTGTTATAATCTCCACCCGGCACAGCCAGAAGAGGACTGGCCACCCCTCATAGCCCGGTTCCTCTCTAGGTTTCTTCCTAGGTTTTGGCCTTTCTAGGGAGTTTTTCCGAGCCATCCGTGCTTCTACACCGTGCATTGCTTGCTGTTTGGGGTTTTATGGCTGGGTTTCTGTACAGCACTTTAGATATATCAACTGATGTAAAGAAGGGCTATATAAATACATTTGATTTGAAATTTGATCCCTCTGTTGCAAATCAATTATATCTCACTTTTAAATGTCCTTGCGTTAAACAAAAGATTTGTCCTTAATCACTGATACTCATAATTTTCTTGTGGATATCATGGCTGACAGTTATTGGACAGGGGGGGGGGGCTTGTGCAGCCATGGGAAATCTGTTGACTTTAGCTGGTCAGATGACTGACAAACGATGTGTTGCTCCCTGGATGCCAGATACACTCTGGTGTGTCTGTCATCATAGCCACTTTCTCGCTTTATCAAATCCCAAAACACCAATTAGCAGTTGAAAACGGAAAAGTAATTTCTTGGAAAGAAGTTTGAAACTTGATCAAAATTATCTCCATAATTATTTAAATGGCTGTAAAACATAACATTACTCAACCGCATCACAACATGGGCTATAGATATGAAAGGCTGGGATCAACATTATCACATTATGTAATTACCAACCTTGATTGAATAGTTACTTGAGATGACAAATAGTGAAAGTACAACACACTTATTAAGAAAGCTCCAAATATTTATATTACACAAAACAAACACGGATTAAAAACCACAGAATGAAATACTGGCAAACCCTCGACTCAGCAACCTTGCCTGCATGTCACATACACGCAGAATGAACCAAGGCCCTGGATGTCCAGAAGATTATACACTCATTGCACTGAACCACAACAGACGCATCGTCCTTCTATAAAACAACACTTGTGTGAGTAACTGAAAGGCCTTTTATTTTTGACAGAGTGCGCCTGTCTGGTGGTGGGAACATATTCAATCCGCCTGATCTGGTTCTGGATGGAACAAGAAGACGCATGCATATTGTCGGCCAGTCGGCCTACAAGTATTTTAGCAATAGAAATATAATCACTAAGATTGGTGATGATAGCCTGCTCGTTTTACACCATGTGAACACAGTTGGACAGTCATAGGTAAATGCACTTCTTGATGTGGCTGCACTGTGATACTTATTTCCTCTTCATTTCTCGATGTTGGATTAGACATGTATATCCGCAACATTATAACCAATTCACAGCAGGACGTATGTATATCGTCGGCCTACAAGTTATTTTTGTTTGCAATAGAAATATAATCACTAAGATTGTGATAGCCAGTTCGTTTTACAAGTGTGTGCACAGTTAACAGGCATAGGGTAAATGCATTGCACTTCTCGTTGTGGCTGCACTTTGGATATCATTAATATCATTTCTGACGTTGTGATAGCCATTTCATCCGAAACATTATTACCAATGCACAGTTGTCTGATTATGCACATGGTATAAATGCACTTCTTGTTGTTGTCGAATTTTGGATGTATTGTGTTGTTATTGCTGAAATCTGCTATTTTCTAGCAGCACAACGTATTGGTCAATGCACCACATTAGCCCCGGTATCGACGTGTACAACAGCGTGTTCCAGTTCCCGCCAATAGCCAGCAACTTCGCATAGCCATTGAAGAGGAATGGGACAACATTCCACAGGCCACAACCAACAGCCTAATCAACTCTATGTGATGGAGATATGTGACGCTCCATGAGGTGGTCACACCAGATACTGACTGGTTTTCTGATCCACACCCCTACCTTTTTTATATTATATGTGGGTGACATGTCTGGTGAGTATGCAGGCCATGGAAGAGCTGGGACATTTTAAGAGTTCAGGAAGTGTGTACAGATCCTTTCAATATGGGGCCGTGCATTATCATGCTAAAACATGAGGTGATGGTTGCGGATGAATGGCACGACAATGGGCCTCAGGATCTCGTCACAGTATCTCTGTGCATTCAAATTGCCATCGATAAAATGCAAWTGTGTTCATTGTCCGTAGCCTTTGCATGCACACTGTTCACAACATTGACATCAGCAAACCGCTTGCCGACACAACACCATACATGCTGTCTGCCATCTGCCCAGTACAGTTCAAACCGGGATTCATCTGTGAAGAGCGCACTTCTCCAGTGTGCCAGTGGCCATTGAAGGTGAGCATTTGCACACTGAAGTCGGTTACAACGGCGAACTGCAGTCAGGTTGTGGCTGCTTTGCTTGATGTATTATTCTCTACCTTCTTGCCCTGTGTGTTGTTGTCTGTGCCCATTCATTCTTGTACCATGTTTTGTGCTGCTACCATGTTGTGTTGCTACAATGTTGTTGTCATTTTGTGTTGCTACCATGCTGTGTTGTCATGTTTGCTGCCTTGCTATGTTGCTGTCTTAAGTTTCTCTTTATGTAGGGTTGTTGTGTTGTCTCTCTTGTCGTGTGTTTTGTCCTATATTTATATACACTGCTCAAAAAAATAAAGGGAACACTAAAATAACACATCCTAGATATGAATGAATGAAATATTCTTATTAAATACTTTTTTCTTTACATAGTTGAATGTGCTGACAACAAAATCACACAAAAATGATCAATGTAAATCAAATTTATCAACCCATGGAGGTCTGGATTTGGAGTCACACCCAAAATTAAAGTGGAAAACCACACTACAGGCTGATCCAATTTTGATGTAATGTCCTTAAAACAAGTCAAAATGAGGCTCAGTAGTGTGTGTGGCCTCCACGTGCCTGTATGACCTCCCTACAAYGCCTGGGCATGCTCCTGATGAGGTGGCGGATGGTCTCCTGAGGGATCTCCTCCYAGACCTGGACTAAAGCATCCGCCAACTCCTGGACAGTCTGTGGTGCAACGTGGCGTTGGTGGATGGAGCGAGACATGATGTCCCAGATGTGCTCAATTGGATTCAGGTCTGGGGAACGGGCGGGCCAGTCCATAGCATCAATGCCTTCCTCTTGCAGGAACTGCTGACACACTCCAGCCACATGAGGTCTAGCATTGTCTTGCATTAGGAGGAACCCAGGGCCAACCGCACCAGCATATGGTCTCACAAGGGGTCTGAGGATCTCATCTCGGTACCTAATGGCAGTCAGGCTACCTCTGGCGAGCACATGGAGGGCTGTGCGGCCCCCCAAAGAAATGCCACCCCACACCATGACTGACCCACCGCCAAACCGGTCATGCTGGAGGATGTTGCAGGCAGCAGAACGTTCTCCACTGCGTCTCCAGACTCTGTCACATGTGCTCAGTGTGAACCTGCTTTCATCTGTGAAGAGCACAGGGCGCCAGTGGCGAATTTGCCAATCTTGGTGTTCTCTGGCAAATGCCAAACGACCTGCACGGTGTTGGGCTGTATGAATCTGTTATTCAATGCATTTCTATTGGCTAGTAGCAGTAAAGCCACATTTGATGTTTCATCAAATCATTTTGTAATATATTTTGTATACCTAAAGGGGTCCTAAAATTCCAAATCAAATAGCTAAATTATCCTTGATTTGACCATTTTAAAACAATTCTATATGTTAGCTATACCCCCCGCCCCTTGCTTAGACTCTTAAGGATTAAGTCAAAACTGTAACTCGGACACTAAGGAACATTCACTGTTTTCTTGGGATCCAACTCCAGTGTAGATTTGGCATTGTGTTTTAGGTTATTGTCTTGCTGAAAGGTGAATTTGTCTACCAGTGTCTGGTGGAAAGCAGACTAAACCCGGTTTTCCTCTAGGATTTTGCCTGTGCTAAGCTCCCTTTCATTTATTTTTTTATCCTGAAAAACTACCCAGTCCTTAACGATCACAAGCATACCCATAATATGATGCAGCCACCACCATGCTTGAAAATATGAAGAGTGGTATTCAGTAATGTGTTGTATTGGATTTGCCCCAATCATAACACTTTGTATTCAGGACACAAAGTGAATTGCTTTGCCACATTTTTTACAGTATTACTTCAGTGCCTAGTTGCAAACAGGATGCATGTTTTGGAATATTTGTATTCTGTACAGGCTTCTTTTCACTCTGTCAATTAGGTTAGTATTGTGGAGTAACTGCAATGTTGTTGATCCATCCTCAGTTTTTATCCTATCACAACCATTAAACTCTGTAACTGTTTTAAAGTCACCATTGGCCTCATGGGGAAATCACTGAATGGTGTCCTTCTTCTCCGGCAACTGAGTTAGGAAGTACACTACCATTGAAGTGCCTGGGTGTATTGATACACCATCCAAATTGTAATTAATAACTTCACCATGCTCAAAGAGATATTCAATGACAGTTTTTTTTACCCACCTACCAATAGGTGCCCTTCTTTGTGAGGTATTGGAAAACCTCCCATGTCTTTGTGGTTAAATCTGTGTTTGAAATTCACTGCTCGACTGAGGTATCTTACAGATAATTATATGTGTGGGGTACAGAGATGAGGTAATGATGAAAAAATCATGTTAAACCACTATTATTGCACACAGAGTTCATGCAACTTATTATGTGACTTATTAAGATTTTTTTTACTTTTGAACTTATTTCAGCTTGCCATAACAAAGTGGTTGAATACTTATTGACTCACAACATTTCAGCTTTTAAATGTTTTATTAATTTGTAAAAATTCCAAAAAATATCATTCCACTTTGACATTATGGGGTATTGCGTGTAGGTCAGTGACAAAAAAATCTAAATTTAATCAATTTTAAATTCAGGCTGTAACACAACAAAATGTGGAAAAAATCAAGGGGTGTGAATACTTTCTGATGGCTCTGTATACACAGGAAACACTGAAGTTTGACTGCACTGGGCATTTAAGCCCTTTGTCTTGATAAATAACGCAGAACCATCAGCAGATACAGGTTGGGTAGGCTACCTACATGATGAGATTCCTATCATGGACAAAAGAGCAAGATTATTTTTATTTGTCAAACGGCAGCCAAGCATCAATCATCATGTCACCAGAATAAGAAATAAGACGTACCCTCAATATTTATTGGAAAGCAGCATCTAGCTCATCACCTTGCACTTTCACCACCCTGTGGTTATTTCATCTGTATCCTGATAAACTCCATGTTTGTTAATCCGCCATGTACTTTACTTGCATAAAAAGTTTGGATGGAAACCTAGTTATTGTTATAGATTAGGTTAGAGTTAGACCAAAATGATGGAAACGCCATGCCCGCGTCCCCCTGTAGGGGATAGATAGGGAAACTCCTCGTATACTCATTAAATTGGCTGTGTACCGAAGGTTCTTACTGCACTCTCCTCCCCCGTAACCCCAGCCACACCGCTCACTCACTTGAGTGGACCACCCTGTCCGGCAGTCATGCCCCACATGCCAGCGCTGTCTTGGACTCTTAGCTGGAAATCCCCCCTCAGCTTAACCACAACGCAATGTTCACCATCTTAGGGCTGCTGAGCTGTCACCCTTAGGGCACCTCAAAACACTCAAGGCCAGTTCGGACACGCTGGGTCTTCCTTGGGAACAGCAGGGGAAAGCTCCATCTCTACCCCTACCACTCCCAGGACCACCAGACTGCACACAAACACAGTACAAAGAGCAAAAGCAAACAAAACCAGCCTGTGCTCCACAACTGCCGACTCAGTGACCCAGATCTCGCCGACTAAGCCAAATGTCAAGAGATGTAAAAGTGACAGGTTCTTTTAGATAATAAAAGCTGAAGTAAATCATTTTCTATACTATTATTCTGACATTTAACATTCTCAAAATAAAGTGGTGATCCTAACTGACCTAAAACAGGGAATTTTTACTAGGATTAAAAGTCAGGAATTGTGAAAAACTGAGTTTAAATGTCTTTGGCTAAGGTGTATGTAAACTTCTGACTTCCACTGTATATACAGGGGGTACTGGTACAGAGTGAAATGTGCGAGGGTACCGGTTAGTTGAGGTAATTGAGGTAATATGTACATGTAGGTACAGTTAAAGTGACTATGCATAGATAATAAACAGAGTAGCAGCAGCGTAAGCGGGGTCTGGGTATGTAACAGTATAGCTTCCGTCCCTCTCCTCGCCCCAACCTGGGCTCGAACCAGCGACCCTCTGCACACATCAACCACAGTCACTCACGAAGCATCGTTACCCATCGCGCCACAAAAGCCACGGCCCTTGCAGAGCAAGGGGAAACACTACTTCTAGGTTTCAGAGYAAGTGACGTAACTGATTGAAACGCTATTAGCGCATACCCGCTAACTAGCTAGCCATTTCACATCCGTTACAGGTAGACCTTTGATTAGCTGTTCAGGAGTCTTATGGCTTGGGGGTAGAATGAAATCAAATAAAATCTAAGTTTATTTGTCACATGTGCCGAATACAACAAGTGCAGCAGACCTTACAGTGAAATGCTTACAGGGTAAGCATAGTGCAATAGTGCAAAAAAGGTATTAGGTGAACAATAGGTAAGTCAAGAAATAAAAACAACAGTAAAAAAGACAGTGAAAAACAACAGTAGCGAGGCTATATTTAGTAGCGAGGCTATATACAGGCACCGGTTAGTCGGGCTGATTGAGGTAATATGTACATGTAGATATGGTTAGTTTTGGCGAAATCCTGCACGGAGCCTTCACCGTGCGCTGCCACTTTAAGAGCGCATCAGCAGTAAGGAAGGAGGACAGTATGAGCTATTGGACAAAGGACAATGGACTATCAAATTGGTTTGTGGAGTAAATATTGCTATGGGGATGAAGCAATACGCAGTATAAATGCTGGAGACGATTTAATTAGTTGTCCTTTTCTTATTTTATTTTTTTTATGCCTGTCTGCACAAGGATCAGGCCAACTTTTGTGTTCACTCATTAGGACTAGTATTTGATGCAAATCAACATTTTCCGTGTTATAATTATCATGAAACAAGCACACACAGCATCATTTTAATAATTTTCAGTGCAATGCAGAGGGCCCTATTAAAAAGATTACTAAGAGAGAGTTTGGGGAGATGCGCTGATCTGTAAATACATGGGATTATATTATACATTCAGAGTTTGGGGTGTGTCCTATAATTAATACTTATCGAGGTAGTGGTCGGGAGTGGGGCCTCACTTAATTAGCACTCACATCTTGCAGAGTTGGTGTGGGCTAGTTAAAATACCAGGTCAGAGTTACTGTGGTGTGTGAAGCGTTAGAAGGTAAGTTAGCAATTCAGTGTAGATTGGTGGTGGGATTTGGTGGGTCATAGAATCTAATCCATCTAGCAGTTGGGGTTGGGCCTAATATAGATACATCAGAGTTGGGTGGGCTCTAGGACTTGCTACTTCAGAGTTGGGTGGGGCCTATAGGTGTAATAATGTGAGTGTTGGGGTTGTTTGGCCGTTATTAATAATACATCAGACAGTTGGGGTGGGCCTTAGTAAATACATCAGAGTTGGGGTGGGCCTTATAATTAATACAGTTTGAGGTTGGGTGTTCAACACGTGTTGTGGGCTCTGGAGTAATAATACATCAGAGTTGGGGTGGGCCTATAATAATACATCAGAGGTTGGAGGTGGTGCCTATAATAATACATACCCGAGGTTGGGTTGTGGCCTATAGGTAGGGATACGTCAGAGTTGTGGGGTGTGGCCACCTATAATAATACATAGAGTGGGTGGGCCTACTAGTAATAACATCAGAGTGGGTTGTGCGGTGGGCCCTACTAATAATACATCAGAGTTGGGGTGGGCTAGGTTTAAGTGGACGGATCACATCAGAGTTTGGTGGCTGGAGGGCTATAATAATACATCCAGAGTTTGGGGTGGGCCTATAATATACATAGCAAGTTGGGGTGGGCTATAGATAATACATCAAGAGTTGGGGTGGGCCTATAATAATACATCAGAGTTGGGGTGGGCCTATAATAATACATAAGAGTTGGGGTGGGCCATATATGAAAATCGAGAGTTGGGTTGGGGCCTGATGATTATAAACATCAGAGTTTGAGGTGGGCCTATATGGTATAATACATCAGAGGTTGGGGTGGGCCTATAATAATACGGGTCGAGAGTTGAGGTGGGCTATAATAATACAATCAGAGTTGGGAGTGGGCTATAATATAGGGCATAGAGTTGGGTGGGGCTATAATAATACCATCAGAGTTGGGGTGGGCTATGTAGGTAATCACATCAGAGTTGGGGTGGGCCTATAATAGACGATAGAGTTGGGGTGGGGCCTATAATAATACCTGGAGTTGGGCGGTGGGGCTGATGAGAATAATACACAGAGTTGGGGTAGGCGCTATAGTAATACAATCAGATGTTGGGGTGGGCCTATAATAATACATCAGTTAGTTTGGGGTAAGGCGTATAGTAGATACATCAGAGTGGGGGGTGTGGCCTCTAACAATAGGCATTCGAGTAGTGTGGGTTTGTGGGCCTATAATAATACAGTTCAGAGTTTTGGGGTGGGCCTATAATGGAGGAATAATGCAGAGTGGGGTGGGCCTATAATAATCACTAGAGTTGGGGTTGGGCGCTATTTAATAATACATCAGAGTTGGGGTGGGGCGCCTATTATAGGGTTAATACATCAGGTAGTGTTGGGGTGGGCCGGGATAATAATACATCAGAAGTTGGGGTGGGCCTATAGTAATACATCAGAGTTGGGGTGGGCGCTATAATAATACATCAGAGTTGGGGTGGGCCTATTAGTAATCACATCAGAGTTGGGGTGGGCGCATGTATGTAAGGTATCAGTCAGAGTTTGGGTAGGCTATAATAATACATCATAGAGTTGGGGGTGGGCCGTATAATAGATTTACATCCAGAGTTGGGGTGGGGCCCTACTATGGAATGAACATCAGGATGTTTGGGGGTAGGCCTATAATAATACATCTGAGAGGTTGGGGTTAGGGCCTGATATAATTAGAGAGTTGGGGTGGTGCTATAATGGAATAGCCAGTCAGAGTTGGGGTGGGCTATAATAATACTAGAGTTGGGTAGGCCTATAATAATACATCAGAGTTGGGGTAGCCTATATATAATACATCAGAAGTTGGGGGTGGGCCAATAATAATACATCAGAGTTGGGGTAGGCCTAGGTAATCAGGATAATCAGGAGGTTGGGTGTGGGTCCTCTAATAATAACATCGAGAGGTTGGGGTTTAGGCCTGATATTTTATAGTACGAGATCAGAGTTTTTTGGGGTAAGGGGATAATAATACATCGAGAGTTGGGGTATGGCCTATTAGTAATCCATCAGGAGTTGGTGGGTGGGCCTATAATGTAATTGACCTTTATCAGAGTTGGGGTAGGCCTATAAGATATCAGAGTTGGGGTGGGCTGATATACATCGAGAGTTGGGTGGTAAGGCCTAGATCTAATACCATACGAGTTAGGGTGGCGGGCTATAGTAACTACATCAAGGTTTGGGTGGGCTAGTAATAGATACTCAGAGTTGGTGGGCCTATAATAATACATAGAGTTGGGGTGGGCCTATTAGGGGGATTTTTGGCGGGACTTGCAGAGTTGGGGTGGGCCTAATTAATAATAACGACGGGTCGGTTGGGTGTGGTGGCCTATAGGATATATGCCATCAGATTGGGGGTGGGGCCTATCTTTAATTACATCAGAGTTGGGTGGGCCTATAATAATACCTCAGAGCTGGGGTGGGCCTTCTAGTAATACATCAAGAGTTTAGGGGTGGGCCTATAAGTAATAGTCAGAGGTCTGGGGGATTGGGCGCTATAGTAATACATCAAGAGTTGGGGTGTGGGCCCACTTTACTCAGATTGGAATTGGTCGCCCCTAGTGGTATTATCATTGCCTGTACTCGAAGAGGAGGTCAGTGTGTGGGATAGCACGTTTTGTGATGTTTTGTTCAATGAGTACGAGGATTGCTTAAAGGGATAGTCCATAATAGGGGTCGAGGCATAGATCCACGTCACTGTCTCTTCTCTAAATTACTCCCTAGTTTTTAGAAACAATGTAATTGCAATTCGTGGGCAATTCTTGGACGAGGCTGGAAGATGATGAGGGAAAGATTGCGGCGCCCATCCGTGCTTCCCGAATGAAAGTTGCTTCAGGCCTACTTTACGCGAGTTACTTGTGGACAAGTGCCCCATGGAAGCAGCACAGTGGTCATGTCAGTTGTGGTTCGTCTATCGGGTTGGGGAGAGTAGCAGCAGCTGTTCCGGTGATGGGACGTGCCAAGAGTTTGCAGATCTATAAGTTCCCATCGAAGGTGGGTTCTCCTCTCTGCGATGGAGTTGGAAAGTCAGGAAAATGTTTATGTAGAGTTTCGGGTCAATATTCTTGAGAAGGTCCCATAATTGGCAGATGGTTTTGGTGCCGATTCCAGAAATCCAAGGAAAATAACTGGGTCTTTGGAGTAGGCTAGGTAGGGGCTTGATTGGAGGGTCTAGATGTGGCTGTTTACAGTGTAGGGATTGGATTTCAAGATAGAAAAATTTAGCCTTCATTTTATCATTTTGATTCACAATTCACCATTTCGATCTATAACATTGGACGGAGGATCTTTTCATACATTTGCCACATATTGGCCCCAGGATACCGGTGGTTGAGCCATTAAGCCTAGATTATTTTTTTAAACTCATGTTTCTTCATTTTCTTGGGGTGGTGGAGAGCGGTTTGGGGCGGGGCTGTGTGGAATTGATATTGCTGTGCTGTGGGAATTTGCTGCAGACATTGTTCTCTATACCCTTCTAATCAGTTTGGCCGCTGGTTTGGCTTGAGCTGGCGCGGCAAGCCCCTCCTTCACTGGGACTGCGCACGGTCGGTCCCGGGCTCTGTCTTGAGCTGTGGAGAGAGTGACAGCACACAGCTCTTCTCGCCTGCTGTCAGCCTTGTACTTCTTTTTGGAAGCACTTCGGGCGCCGTGAAGATAATAAAGCCGTTTTTATGAATAGGTTTCGACCGGCAAATCACATGCCTTGATGGTGAACCTTGAATGATCCCGCCCTGCCCTTAGCTCCGTGGTGCATGGTTGTGGCTATATAAAACAACAATATAGGCTATTGATGGTGGCTGCCTTGTCAGAAGCACGTATTAGTTGACGATCTTCCAATAACCATTTATTATTTAGTTATAATACCACAAACAATATAGTTTTGTGAGAGTAGAGTATACTGTGAACTACTCAAAATGTGGGATAAAACGCAGGTGAATTTATTGGAATGGATTCTTGGGTGTGTTTAGGAGGACATTATTATATTACTCTATTTTTCATTTAGGCCTACCTGATCTAGAATATGCTTGAAATTGCTTAACAAGATCTCTCATGCCAGACACCTTTGTTAGAGGTGTCACATGTAATTCATGATTATTTTGTCTCTCTATGACAGCAACATAGCATTTTGTTTTAAATGTGAAATTGATATTTGATTATAATTCTAACAATTCAACATGTGGATCCTTTTGCATTTTCGTTTTAAAGTTGAATGGGAATCATACAAGTAGGATCAGTGCATTCCAGAGTTAATAACGCATTTCTGATCAACTACTACACTTTGTCATCACAAATGTTTCTTATTTTTGGCAACATATAAGGCATAATTCTAAAAATAGTCCAGTTATAGACCTAGGCTACTAAAACGAGCATTTCAGTTTCTTTTGTTTTCAAAATTTGTTCATCCTGGGCAAATTTGGGTTGTACACGCCATTTCAGCAAATTTATAAGATATTTGTCCCAAAGAGACCAATATTTTATAGTACCTTTCAGCATTGTCTATAATTTAATATCGTAGGCCTAGTATTAAATTATTTCATTTAGCCTATTCTTTTTCATATTCTTTGGATTTGAGAGGAAAGGAATGAGGTCTGAGAAAGAGGACTCATGCTATTTAAAGCCTTTCATTGTACATCCCAAACGAATTACATGAGAGTGTAAAACCACCAACACGGGATTTTTGTATAAAACTCATTTGTGCTTATGAAATGGACGTGCCTTATCTGTCCCTCTGAAGTCCCAACTGGATGCTGATTGCAACCCAAACAGGGCTGTGGCGCGGGTGGGGGCTTATAGAAGAAGCGCCTGCCCGACCACTTGCTCCTCTCTCCCCCTCCGACAGTTTGCTTCGCGGCGGTCCTTCGGTGCGCTCAGCTTGATCAAGCTCCAGTCAGGGGTAATATTTCTCACTTTATTATGGACATTGGAGTCACGGACGTGGTCTGGGCAAGGGGCGGTATGCGATCATAGAGAGGTGTAGGTCTCCAACTTGGCATCTCAACTATCTAACACACATTACACCGGATATTTAACGTTCAGCTAGCACAAACTCAATACTATCCTTAAATAAGTCAGTATGTGCAATCCACGCAACTTATTTTGGTTAAAATGTATAGGCTGTACACAACAAAATGGCTGGGTGAAATTTACAGATCAGGTGGGTGTGGCGTGATAGATATAACTGTCTGGGATGAGACATGTCATGGTGATATTCTACAGTGATTACGAACTTGGGGAATGTGGCTTGTTTTGTGACACGCTGGTCGTATCTTGGAGTATTTTATAGGAAGCTGAAAAGTAGGTTGCTCTAGGTCTAGTTGCATATGTAAATCAGAAACGTATCGAGAGCCATGCTGTATTCAAGTCTGAGAGTCTACGCGAAGGTTGTTAGGGTGTTGAGTGATGCGACACTGTATCATGCATTATGTAGATGTGGCGGTCATAGGATCAAAGATAGAGAGCAAGGGGGTAGCTGTTAGTTGGTTGAATCAAAATCACTGGCGCAGAGTGCCACATGAATACATAGTTCGACTATATAGACGAAATAAAGAAATTAAGCTATGTAGACCGAAGACGGTATTTTTGATGGAAAGAAGACTATGGACGTAGTTTGCATTCTGTCAGACGTCTTCACCTACTAACGGGTTAACTGGTTATTTTCTGTTCTGATTGAATCCTCTTGACGACCCTCCAGGATTATGTTGAAGGCCTACGGCTGACCGGAACGGACATGTACTGTGGGTGCTAGTGTGACAAAAGAGTAGAGGCTGATGGAGATGGACTAAGTTATATTCGTAATATAGATTCACGCGCTCTAGAGCAGACAATTGTATTGTATATAGTATCGCAGCAAAATGACCCGCGTCATACTGATACGGTGTGTCCGAGATATGAAAGTAGGCGGAAGCATAATTGAATGTTCTAGTGCTCAGCTCTGATGTCGAGTTTAAATTGACTCTATAGGATAGGTAGTGCTTGAATCGGCGACCGAGTGGTTCTTTTTTCACTCGGGCACCCTTCCGCGCCTCTCCCGTACCCCAGCGACAGACAAAGGCTCAGCGCACTTACTCAGAGAGTGCGAACCCACCCTCTAGTTCTGTGAGTTCCATGTCCAGACTTAAGATGAGTGTAGGTCTGTCTTGGAGATATTTAGCTGGAAACTGTACGCTCACCAAGAACGCAAGACGCGCTGTAAGCCGAAAACGCAATCGCTCAGAGATCTACCATCGTCATACAAGAGGTCTGCTTGAGATTCTCAGAATCATATTCCACTCATTAATGGGACACACTTCAAAACACTCAAGGCAGAGCTTGTCCTGTAGTGATACGCTCAGTGTGGGTCATTCACCTTGGAGAGAATATACCCAGACAGATTGAGGAAATACGCTCCTCCATGCTCGACTTCACTTGTAACCAACTCACACACACAGGAGAGCACCGAGGACGCGTGGCCCCACGAGAGTACAAAGAAGAAGAAGGAGTATGTCTGGGTCACAAACGCAGCTGTGTCTTCGTGCAAGCGTTGTGCGCGCGCGAGATCTTTCGGCAGATATAAGGCCAGAGAGAGTGTAGTGGTCTCGATGCGATAGAGCAGAGTAGTGAGGATGGGTTTTGAGTGTGTTGTATAGAGATAGTAGGAGAGGGTAGGGAGGCAGCTTCCTGCTGAAGTTAATATCATTTTTTTTATGTATGACTCAGATCATTTGCACTCATGTACGACTGTGTTATAATACCATGTTCATCAAGACAATAAAATGAAATAGTGTTTGTTTTTAGGAAGGTCCGAAAATGTCGGAGATAGATGTCACTCATTACTGCACCTGTCGAGAAAGATGGAATTTGTTATTAGCGCTAGTGCATATTAAAAGTGAGGTGAATTGAACAGTAGAATCTGATGATTTATGAATGTGGTATATTGGACTGATATAGGTTTGCGCTGTTGTGAGGACCTTTCTGGTGACAGATCCTGAGCAAGTCATATACAGGGAGGTAACTGTACTCTGAGTTGAAATTGGATCGCGAGGTGTTAGTTTCGTGGTTAGAATTGAACGGATAATGATGGTGCGATGTTAGTACAGAAGTAAGTTGTTTAACATTCTGGTCTCCACAAGTGACTACAGAGTGTCGCTCTTCAGGAATGTGTTGAATCATCAGCCATCTCGTAAGGAGGTCACGTACAGTCACAGTACGTAAGCCGTGTGCCTAGGTCAATAGAGGTGTGAATATAGTGTCAGGATTATGCATGAGCAAACCAGACTCCGCTACTACCTTATTCCGCCACAACTCATGGTGCATCGTGGCAGTCAGAAGCGACGCGCCTTCTTGCATCTACATGAGACGCGCCCTGAGTCCCCCTACGTCGCAGTCTGATGAACCTAGAGAGTACCGCACTACGCCTAGACCGCTCAGACAATTCTAATAGAAATGCGTCAACGGCCCTGCCTGTGCAATGGCAAGGGGATGCAGAAACTCGACTATAACGTCTGTCTATGGTTTCTAGAGCTAGATGTTGACGTAAGTAATCTGATTGATAACGCTTAAGAGATTCACGTCGGACTGTGTCATGAGCCGTCCTATAATGAGAATAGAGCTAGAGACTCTATTTTCGTCGACATCTCGCTGAACATGGTTCAGGAATGTTCTCTTAGCATTAGAGTGCAATATGTAAGCGCAGAGACTATGTTGTTCTGGTGTGGTAGTAGTGTGTGGGATCTCAGAGAATGATACAAGGGGCCTACGTTCTGATAGAAGAGAAATATTGTCCATTAGAGCAGTTTGTCCAACACTCAGTAGACAGTGTTGTTATTGAGTGATATCAAGACGCAAGTGCATGCAGTAGCATTTGAGCAGGGTGTGAAATATGGCTTAGAGATGAGGGGTTAGCTTGATAAGTGCTACGTGAACTGTGTGCTAGAAGAGAAGAAGGAGATATAGTGTTAGAGCTCGCAGAGAGGGTTAAGGTGGTCACTAACTGGGAAGATAAATCAGACTAAACGAGGTTCAAGAATAGACGGTGAGAAACAAACACGGTAGCCGGGACTTCACTACCGGTAAATTTAAATGATGGTGTGTAGGCGATGAGTGTCTATTACTACCTGACGGGCGAGCCTGGTAGATGCATGTCGCTGAGTCTGCAGCGCTACAGCGGTGTCACGCGTCAGGACTCGAGGCTCATGAGCCGTGTGGACGGGATCCTGGGAGCACGGGAGACGTCCAGCCTGTGCTGTCTGGCAGAGCTCTTAAGAGACGCGCATCAGAGCAGTAAGGGTGTACACGAGCGACACAGACGGAACGAGCCATGGTTCTTGCAGCTCTTTTGTTGTGTGGCTAGACCTCACTCACGAGCTTAGTAACTCGGTGAATCGGGCGAGAGTGGTGAGGTGGTAAATGACCTTTTGATGGCGTAGGAGCGCGCACCGACTATCGCGTCGCCATCTGTCCCTATCTGTCCGCAGTTGCAGAGCACTCAGAACTTTAGAGTTGTCTGCCTTTAGACACATCCTATATGATTGTTGAGATCTTCAGACAGGTTCATTTGTAGTGGATGTAGGACTTTGTAGCAACTTCGACACGCAGTTTGAAGTCTAGAGGCTCGAGTGCGATCACACTTGTTTCTCTCAGAGCCCTGGGAATTGGTTTAGCCCAGTGCTCAAATATTGAGTAGAGTGGAAAGGGAATTGTGGCTATTACAGAGATTGGGTGATACATGTGTGAAAAATGAGCTATGTGTGTCTACCGCACTTGATAACAAATCTCAGAAGACTCGTTGTGGCACTGAATTGTGGGTGTTGGCTTTCTAGTTGGGTTACGATGTAGAGGTGAACTACTAATTGTTGATGCACTAAGAGGTGTACTCTTGTACTAGAACACCTTGGCTTCAGGGGGTGATATCAATTTTCGTGAGAGTACAAAGAGTGGAAGTCTGAACATTGCCTACGTTTCTTGCTTATAGCGCGCGATTAGGAGTCTACATTAACGCTGCGTGTCTAGTTTTATTCATGTGAAAGATAGTAGATACTGTATGGGGTTGGACGACATTAAGAACATTTGTAGAAATGGCACATCTCGGTCTAAGAGTAATGTCCGAGGCTGGATTGTAATCAGAGCACTGTAGGGAAGTGGGATCGTTGTGTGAAAATGATAGAGATATTCATTGAGTTTGACTTTCTATATGACTACCGTTAGTTAAAAAGCAGAGTGACAGTGAGCAGTGTGTACGACATGTGAGTGGTCTCCGGTGAATGAGAATCATTGATAATCTCTGTTAGTAAAGATCTGACTTATGTAAATATTGGATTGAGTTGTTAGATGTGTCGTGCTCTACACTAATAGCTAGTTGAAGAGAACTAGAGCGATTACATTCGCTGTGACCCACTGTGATGAGTTACTACATCTGGTGTATGAGTTCAGGACATGATCAAATAGGTTGATCTTCATTAAGCATCAGCTTTTGAGTTATTTACGCGATGTCGCGTACACTCAGAGAATATGACCAAGTAAAATCAGAATAGAATGGTCTCAGATTAGTCCAAGTAGATGTCACAGAGTACAGAATGATGCTCTATTCGTTGCTCATATCATTGACTATGTCAGTGAGGTTGAGATCATACTTGCAATGCTCTACTTTCGTGTCCTCACCTCGGATAAAAAGCACTAAGATATAACAGTTCGCTCATTGGTTATGATGTCTAAAATATACGGCTGCTAGATCATAATCATGACTAGGACAAATGGAAAGTTATGTGGTCGAGTATCTTGATCTACTAACAGCAGTGCGATGAGCTTTTGACAGGCAGCTCACTCAGACTGACAAATAGCCTATATCGTGTTTAGTGGCCAAACACAGTGAGACACCACGGAAGCTAAAGGGGCAGCGGCAGGCGAGGGTCAAGAGATTCAAGGTAATGCCGCACGAAGAGTACATCACGCATTGTGAGCTAGATGGGTCCGGTAATATTGTTCACTGTAATACAAAAGTTGGTCATTTGGATTGTTTCTAGCAGTCAGGCTCGTGGTGGGGCTAAGGAGGCAGCAGGCGACGAGTAAGGTAGTAGTGTAGTGCCATCTAGCCTTGCACAGTTTATCAGATCAAGTGGATAAGAGAGTAGAGCCTGCGCGGGAAACCGTGGTAGCGCGTCCGCGAGCCGGGAGGGAAGGAGGGCTTGTCCAGCTCAGGAGCCAACGGCGTGCGCAGAACTCGATTAGATAGGATCACAGGTAGAGCTAATGCTCTAGGGCAGACATAAACAGGACAGCAGGCATATGCATTCACACAGCCCCCCCCGCCTTCCACCCACTACCAAAGAAAAATTGGAAGAAAATGTAGATGTTAAAAAAATCAATAGGCTATGGCCAAACACTCGGATATTCCTTGGGCCAATGGTGATGATGCAAAATGATGAAAAGATCTGTCGCAAATGTTATGATATTTTCGAAATGTTGAATTGTGAATCAAAATGATAAATAATGGTCTTATTCTTGGTCACTGTTGCTATTGAATAATTGAGTTAGGCTGTAAACCAGGCCACATCTAGACTAAAGTGGCGTGATAGCGCCTAAGACAGACAAATGTGAGACTCGATGGATTTTTTTCTTCGCTTTGAGAATGTTCTTTGTTGTGTTATGGTCACAAACATCTGCCAATGAGTGCCTCTCAGAATATTGACCCGAAGACCTCTACACGCATGGATAAACATATTTCCTGAACTTTCCAACTCCATCGGCAGAGAGAGAAATGTTACGATGGAACTTCTAGAGATCTGCCTTGGGGTCGCCGCTCTCGTTCGGTCACAGGGCGACAGCAATGCCTTTGCGGATTAACTTCGCTCTTCTCCAAGCCGGTATCAAAAGAGGAAAGCACGGGCATGATAATGAACTGTGGCCTGCTTCATGGCACTGGTTCCGGTCCTGCAGCGTGAAATTAGGCCTGATATCAACTTTTCTATTCGGGAAGACGGATAGGGGGCGAAGGATCATCTTCGCAGCCTCGCCTCAAAGAATGGCGGGAAGGATGGGGCAATTTACATTGTATCATACTTGAACTTATGGAGTAAGTTTTAGGAAGAGTTTTAGGGCTAGTGACGTGGGATCTATGTTAGGCCTATTATGGGCTATATTTAAGGGAAAGCTCCTCTCTTACTCATTGAGAAGCAACATCAGCAAAGAGCTGCTCATTTCCACAGTTTTTTGATTTCTTTGGAGAAGAGTACAGGCGCAAATGCTGCATATACACTAGGTGTGAGCGACAGATATCAATACTGAGTGACCAAAAAGAATGGGCCCACCCCAACTCTGGATGTATTACCTAAAAGGATTAATTGTCAGATTTAAACAGAAGATCTCTTTGTTTTTGGGACCTAGAAGACAGCATCTCTGTTTTTGTACGAGTTTAAAAGTAGAACGTTTCCAGCCATCCATCTTCCTTATGTGCTGAAACGACAGGCTTCTAGCGAGGGCAATTTTGGGGCTTCACCAATGTTTCCATTGAATATACAGCTGTGTGTCATCCGCATAGCAGTGAAAGTTAACATTATGTTTTCGAATAACATCCCCAAGCGGTAAAATATATAGTGAAACAATAGTGGTCCTAAAACGGAACCTTTGGGAACACCGAAATGTACAGTTGATTTGGTCAGAGGACAAACCATTCACAGAAGACAAACTGATATTCTTTCCGACAGATAAGATCTAAACCAGGCCAGAACTTGTCCGTGTAGACCAATTTGGGTTCCAGTCCTTCCAAAGAATGTGGTGATCGATGGTGTCAAAGGCAGCACTAAGGTCTAGTACAACGAGGACATGCAGAGCCTCGGCTGACGCCTTTAAAGGTCAATTTCCCACCTTCACAAGTGCAGTCTCAGTGCTAATGATGGGGGTCTAAAAAAAGCTGAAGAGAGCTGGTCTTTATT
>NC_036858.1:68663480-68710381 GCF_002910315.2 Salvelinus sp. IW2-2015 | reverse complement strand
GGTTGGCCTAGGAAAAACTCCCGAAAAGGACCAAAAACCTAGGAAGAAACCTAGAAGAAGAACACGATAAGCTATGGGGGTGGCCAGTCTACTTCTGGCTGTGCCTGGGTGGAGATGATAACAGGAACATGGCCCAAGATGCTATCAATAATGTTTAATAAATTTGACAAGCAGGCTCAAATATATAATCAGGAAATAAATGTTCAGTTGGACTTTTTCATAGCCGATCATTAGAGTGAGAAAACAGGCAGTCTGGGAAGGTAAGGGTTCCATAACCGCAGGCAGAAACAGTTGACTGGAACAGCAGCAAGGCCAGGTAGGACTGGGGGACAGCAAGGAGTTATCATGCCCCCGTATCACTGACGTTATTGGTCCTAGGGCTCAGGTCCTCGAGAGAGAGACAAAAAAGAGAGAAAGGAGAGAATTAGAGAGAGCCATGACTTAAATTCACACAGGACAACTGGAATAAGACAGGAGAAGTACTCCAGATATAACCAACTGACCCTAGCCCACCCGACACCAAACTACTGCAGCAATAATACTTAGTAGGCTGAAGACAGGACGAGGTCAGGAGGGAACACTGTTGGCCCCATCCGATGATACCCCCGGGACAGGGCAAACAGGCAAGGATATAACCCCACACCACTTTGCCAAAGCACAGCCCCCCGCACCACTAGAGGGATAATCTTCAACCAGCCAATTTACAATCCTGAGACAAGGCCGAGTATAAGCCCACAAAGATCTACACCACAGCACAAACCAAGGGGGGCGCCAACCCAGACAGGAGATCACTCAGTAACTCAACAACCACTCAAGTAGCACCCCTCCTAGGGACGAGCATGAAAGAGCACCAGTAAGCCAGTGACTCGCCCCTGTAATAGGATAGAGGTAGAGAATCCAGTGGAGAGAGGGGAACCGGCCAGGGCAGAGACAGCAAGGGCGGTTCGTTGCTTCCAGAGCCTTTCCGTCACCTTGCACACTCCTGGGCAGACTACACTAATCATATGGAACCTACTGAAGAAAAGTTCTATCAGTAAAGACTTAAAGGTTGAGACCGAGTCTGCGTCTCTCACATGGGTAGGCAGACCATTCCATAAAAATGGAGATCTATAGGAGAAAGCCCTGCCTCCAGCTGTTTGCTTAGAAATTCTAGGGACAATTAGGAGGCCTGCGTCTTGTGACCGTAGCCGTACGTGTAGGTATGTACGGCAGGACCAACTTCGAAAGATAGTAGGAGCAAGCCCATATAACGCTTTATTAGGTTAACAGTAAAAACCCTTGAAAATCAGCCCTTGCCTAAACCAGGAAGCCCAAGGTTTTAGGGAGCAGGCCACGCGAGGCAGTAAAGCTATGATGCGAGCAGCACAGTACAGATGCATTCTTTACGAGCGGGCCGGATGTGATGGTAGGTGCTGTTTAAAATGCTTGCAGTCGTGTCTGAGCATGCAACAGTAGAACAATCTTCGCAGAATCCACGCGTTAGGAGTAATCCTTAAGGAACGGTCGAGAAACGCTAAAGCTTTCCGTGTTGGTTCCGAGTCAGGGGATTTTATAAACACTGTATGTAAAGGAAAGCCCCTATTTGCGAGCCCCACAACCAACACCAGGTGAAGGACGCTTTGATTTATAAAGTGTTGTAATGTTCCTCCGACGTGCTTTAGCCAAGTGCGGTTCCGTGCGTGAGCACGGAAGCCGGTTAAACTAAAGTATGAAAACAAGGTATGTCTAGAAGGGCCCTAAATATTAGTAGTCTTGTAAGCAAGGTTTCACTGACATTAAGAGTCGCACAGGAAGACTTAGCCTCTAGTGACTCCGTAATATGGATTAGTCAATCGTTTTCCATCTCTAAATCCCAGGCGGAGTGATGGGAAACGCAGACTTCTGATCCAAATTACAGAAAAATTTTTCGGACCCAAGAATTTCTGAAGGGCTTCTAATACCTTAGGTAAGCCCTTTGACGGAAGACAGAGCCATGTCTGGGCTATACGGGTGGTGCTTCTACACCTGCATTGCTTGCTGTTTGGGGTTTTAGGCTGGGTTTCTGTACAGCACTTCGAGATATTAGCTGATGTACGAAGGGCTATATAAAATAAACTTGATTGATTGATTGATTGATTTGGGGAGGAGCTCTTGGTTGGTGCGACAGTTTGATTGTTTATAAAGTTTATAAAGTATTTAACCCAATCATCGGTGTGATCGCTCTAGGTCGTGGTTGTTATCGCTTGGGACCGCGCCGGTTATGGATCGCATGGATTAGTAGGAACATTGTTGCTAAGCTTTGACATACAAACCATCTGACGGTCAGACAGTACACCGGCACGCCTGAAGACCACAGCTAAGATCTCTCTTGTTCTCTTTCTCTCTTTCTCTTCCCTCTATCGTTCCAGTGCTTTATCCTGCAACAGACTTTATATTTTTCAAATGGACTTCCCATCGAAGTTCATTAGAGCTGGACTATTATTGCCCTGCCAGAAGTATTTGGGTGGACATTTTAGTTAAAAGGGAGGTTGCTTGCAAATTGTGTATTGTTATTTGAACTGTATTGGGGTGGGGTGTACCTATGACATGTGGCTGAGAAGATTRTGGACATTTTTAAGGTCTTTGTTGTGTCTATGAACACCCCCCACATTCATACCCTCTGCACTCCTCCACTGGAAGATAATACATATTACTGCAAATCCTCTGTTGATGACTGGGTTCTTTCTTGTTTGAAGTTGCTGTTCAATTGTTCTGCCATTATTATTGTATGGGGTATTCTTGGTGGGGTTACCCCTGTGATGTGGGTTTTATAGGGTGTGTATTCTCTCCTTTCTCTCCACTGGCTATCTGGTAAACAGGCTACACTCTAGGCAGTCTCTTCTGCTGATGTGTGTGGGTCTGGTAGTGGTACTCTCTCTATTCTACTCTTTTCCTTTTGGCATGGTTAATACCTGCCGGGCGCCCAAACAAAATCTATCTTTACCACTCTCTAATAAATACCGCTACAAAGTGACAATGCATATATGATAAACAGAGAGTAGCAGTAGTGTAAAAGAGGGRGTGGTGGGTGGCGGGACACAATGCAGATAGCCCGGTTAGCCAATGTGCGGGGGCACTGGTTGGTCGGGCCAATTGAGGTAGTATGTACATGAATGTATAGTTAAAGTGACTATGCATATATGCTAAATAGAGAGTAGCAGCAGCGTAAAAGAGGGGTTGGGGACACACACACACAATGCAAATAGTCCGGGTAGCCATTTGCTTACCTGTTCAAGAGTCTTATGGCTTGGGGGTAAAAACTGTTGAGAAGCCTTTTGGACCTAGACTTGGTGCTCTGGTACTGCTTGCCTTGCGGTAGCAAAGAGAACCGTCTATGACCAGGGTGGCTGTAGTCTTTGACAATTTTTAGGGCCTTCCTCTGACAACGCCTGGTATAGAGGTCCTGGATGGCAGGAAGCTTGGCCCCAGTGATGTACTGGGTCGTACGCACTACCCTCTGTAGTGCCTTGTGGTCGGCAGTGATGCAACCAGTCAGGATGCTCTCGATGGTGCAGCTGTAGAACTTTTTGAGGATCTCAGGACCCATGCCAAATCTTTTCAGTCTCCTGAGAGGGAATAGGCTTTTGTGCCCTCTTCACGACTGTCTTAGTGTATTTGGACTATAATAGTTYGTTGGTGATGTGGACACCAAGGAACTTGAAGCTCTCAACCTGCTCCACTACAGCCCCGTTGATGAGAATGGGGGCGTGCTCGGTCTTCCTTATCCTGTAGTCCACCATCATCTCCCTTGTCTTGATCACGTTTAGGGAGAGGTTGTCCTGGCACCACCCGGCCAGGTCTCTGACCTCCTCCCTATAGGCTGTCTCATCGTTGTCGGTGACCAGGCCTACCATTGCTGTGTTATTGGCAAACTTGATGATGGTGTTGGAGTCTGGCCATGCAGTCATGAGTGAACAGGGAGTACAGAAGGGGACTGAGCACGCACCCCTGAGGGGCCTCCGTGTTGAGGATCAGTGTGGCGGATGTGTTGTTACCTACCCTTACCACCTGGGGGCGGCCTGTCAGGAAGTCCAGGATCCAGTTGCAGAGGGAGGTGTTCAGAGTCCTAAGCTTGGAGGGCACAATGGTGTAGAACGCTGAGCTGTAGTCAATGAACAGCATTCTCACATAGGTTTTCCTATTATCTAGGTGGGTGAGGGCACTGTGGCGAGCAATTGATATTGCGTCATCTATGGATCTGTTGGGGCGGTATGCAAATTGAAGTGGGTTTGGGATGGAGGAGTTCATGTGTGCCATGACCAGCCTTTCAAAGCACTCACTTACAGAAGTGAGTGCTACATGACGGTAGTCATTTTGGCATGAAGCCTTAGAGTTCTTTGGGACAGGAATCATGGTGGTCATCTTAAAACATGTAGGGATTAAAGACAGGGACAAGGAGATGTTGAAAATTACAATGAATACGCCTGCCAGCTGTTCTGTACATGCTCTGAGAACGCGCCCTGGAATATCGTCGGACCCTGCGGCCTTGCGGGTGTTGACCTGATTAAAGACCTTTCTCACGTCAGCCTCGGAGAGCGAGATCACCCAATCCTCTGGGTCGGTGATGGCCCTCACACCCGGCATGATGTTGCTATTGTCAAATGAATTGAGTTTGTCTGGTAGAGAGGTATTGATGGGCAAATCACRGTTAGGTCTTTCTTTGTAATCCATAATGGACTGTAGTCCCTGCATTGGAGCCTGTGTAATATGATTCCACCTTACTCCTACTGTATATTGTCCTTTGATCATTTGATGGTTCTGTGAAGATCATAGCGGGATTTCTTGTATTTGTTCCTGTCCTCAGCCGTAGCATCAGGGTTGTCTGCGATAGCTGTGTGTGTGTGGTAGTCCTGTCCTTTAATTTAGCGCCAACTTCTGTGTTAATCCAGGGATTTTGATTTTGGAAGCAGCGAACCCTCACCGTGGGGACACGTTGCCGAGATATTTTCWAATGAAGCCGGTGACGGAGCTGGCTAGCTAGTCGATGTTATCGGTGGAGTCTCTAAACATATTCCAATCGGCACTAGCAAAGCAGTCCTGTAGCATAATCGCTGATTACCATGTCTCAATGGAGCGAGTCACGGGTACTTCCTGTTTGAGTTTATGCTCGTAAACAGAAAGCTGGAGAACGGAGTCATGATCGGAAACGACGAATGGCGAATGAGGGAGGGCCTTGTATGCTTGCTTGTGGGTAGAATAACAAGATGCTTGTGGGGGTCGTAAAGGGGTCATAATAGTTTGTAGGCCAAACCGTTCGGACGCTACATACGATTTTGTGAGAACGGTTTTTGGGATGTCTCATGGTCTGACAAACACTGCTCCAAATCTGTCACCTTTCACTGGAGAGGTGGAAGTGCAACATCGGCAAATGGGTGGATTGAGACTAGTTTAAATTGACAGATTTTTAAGGGGAATTTGTATTATGCTAATTATATTTCAGTGGGGCGTGGAAAAATACTATAGGGTGTTTATTTTATGTACAAAGCTAGGATATTCTCAGTGATGGAACAGTTTCTACATGCATCCAATCCAGACCTCCGAAATCTCCCTGCTACAGTATGAGTTTGATTGGCTTTTTGAGGACAACAGGTCTTGGTTGTCTCCCCCTGGTGGATGGATAAAGATGCTCCCCATCCTCAGAGTGATAGGTTCCCTGACAGATTGACAGTTTGACAGTTTACAAGAGACAACTTCACCAGTCAGACTGCCTAATTGAGTGCCCCATCTGTTGAAGTGCCTGCAAGACACCAATTGTAAAGTTATTACTAGACCATCTGCTACCCATTACATGCATTTGTCTTCAGAAGGATTTTTCCTAGAAAGCATGAAATACTTCATAATACGCCTCTTATTTATATTTTTAGCTGAAGTAGATGCATATGAGTGCAATGAACCACAGTGTTGTTTCCATGGAGACAACCAGATAAAAAGGGGGGCGGTTAAGTTGCTGAGCAATGTGTAATTGATTGGGAGGCTAATTTCCAAGGATATAATCCCATTTACCTAAAATGGGCTGTACAGCATGGCTGATGTGATTGGATCCCTGTATCATTACATTATACTAAGTCGGAATCTAAAGCCTCGGAGGGCACGCTAGAGAGGCCCAAATATGGTGTGTAATCCTACACTCTGTCCCTTTTTTCCTTCTTGTTCAACAGACTATGGCTTCCCCCAAATGTATTCATATTATTCAGTACTGACAAAGAAAACCCTTAAAATTGGGAAGCTCTGAGAAGTAACATTGCCATTCGTTTGGTTTGTTTTTCCCATCTGAAATATTAGATGCAAATTTTGCTCGGGTGCAAATGCTTAGTTAGTGAAACTGTCCTGATTTCTTAAGCTTCACACTTTAGGATCTTAAAGCTGCAGTCCGTAATTCAAATAACAATAAAAGTCACCCAGTCACTTTATTTTGGTTAACATTTCTTTGAAGTGCACATTTTTTAGGAAAACTTGATATTCTGTACATACAGTTGCAACAAGTACCAACAAGTTTAACCTATCGAATGCACCCCAGGTGATCTTGATGGTGTATTTGGGTGACTTCCCATTTCTCCCATTGACCTTGAAAAGGGCTTCTTGCTGGAGAAATGGGAGCATATCTGATTAGTGTGTCATCACTTTTTTTTCTGATTGCCTCTTTCATTTGCATTCCAGGATCCATGCCAAATACTCACTAAGGAGCCTTGGGTTTTTATTTAACCATTTAAAATCCAATAGTGTAACACAGAAAAATCCCAGAGGCTGAATCCAAGTATTACACAACTACTGTAGTCTAACTATCAATATAAAAAAAGACAAAGAAATATCAATTAGAAATATTTTACAGCAGAATCCTCTGAGAACAGCTTAATCTCACAAGCTCTAGCTGATATTTAATGTTTATCCAATGGATAAACACATCGGATTTTGTAACGTTGAAATATTACATTCTTTAGAGGAGACATACCTTGTCGACATGAGTACAGCCACTCATCAGAAGTAGGACTTCAAGGATACTAAAAACCTTGTGGGTTAATTATCAAGCCAAAAAACTAGGCCAAATCAGGAAGTGCAGCTCACCGTTAAACATTTGTCCAAGATGTTCTACATCGTGAGGTAACAGCCATACACACGTTTTGGCTTCAGAATGTTTATTTTACCTGTACCTAACCATACCCTGACCATAATCACACATGGTTTATTATCTAACCTTAAAACCTCTAAAGTTGATTTCTGCAGCCCTGTGGGAATCGAATTAGCATAATGAAGACATCCTCATCAAAATCTGCCAGTTTAAACTAGAGATCTGTTTTTGTATGCATTGGATGCGTCTCAATCCACCGCCTCCGCCGATGTTGCACTTCCACATCTGCTGTGAAAGGTGACAGAGCTAGAGTGGTGTTTGCCAGACCATGAGAYATCCCGAAAATTGGTCTTCTCACTAAGCCAACAAACTATTTACGATATGGAAAGATGAGAATMTCACACACATGATGGTGTTTCCGTTTTGCTCTACGACCCCCCCACAAGCATCTTGGGACCTGTCTGAAGTGAGTACAGCCAATCTGCCAACTTCTGTCTGTTGCATCCAAACAGTTTGGGCTACACAATAATACGACCCCTCTGGCACATTAGTTTGGGCTACACACTAATACGACCCCTCAGTGGAAAAGTGAGATGCTCACAAACGCCCACAAGCCTCACAAGACTTGTCTGAAGGTACCCAGTTAACAGTTAAAAATTTGAATGGAAGTATGTATGGAGATAGTTTAGTACTAAAAAAATATATTATTTCCTGATTCTTTCTTATGTATCTTAGACATCCCCATCTTCAAAGGGGGTGACACTCTTGACCCAAACTGCTACAGACTTATATCTATCCTACCCTGCCTTTCTAAGGTCTTCGAAAGCCATGTCAACAAACAGATTACCGACCATTTCGAATCGCACCGCACCTTCTCCGCTATGTAATCTGGTTTCAGAGCTGGTCATGGGTGCACCTCAGCCACRCTCAAGGTCCTAAACGATATCTTAACTGCCATCGATAAGAAACAATACTGTGTAGCTGTATTCATTGACCTGGCCAAGGCTTTCGACTCTGTCAATCACCACATCCTCATCGGCAGACTCGATAGCCTTGGTTTCTCAAATGATTGCCTCGCCTGGTTCACCAACTACTTCTCTGATAGAGTTCAGTGTGTCAAATCGGAGGGTCTGTTGTCCGGGCCTCTGGCAGTCTCTATGGGGGTGCCACAGGGTTCAATTCTTGGGCCGACTCTCTTCTCTGTATACATCAATGATGTCGCTCTTGCTCCAGGTGAGTCTCTGATCCACCTCTACGCAGACGACACCATTCTGTATACTTCTGGCCCTTCTTTGGACACTGTGTTAACAACCCTCCAGACGAGCTTCAATGCCATACAACTTTCCTTCTGTGGCCTCCAACTGCTCTTAAATACAAGTAAAACTAAATGCATGCTCTTCAACCGATCGCTGCCTGCACCTGCCCGCCCGTCCAGCATCGCTACTATGGACGGTTCTGACTTAGAATATGTGGACAACTACAAATACCTAGGTGTCTGGTTAGACTGTAAACTCTCCTTCCAGACTCACATCAAACATCTCCAATCCAAAGTTAAATCTAGAATTGGCTTCCTATTTCGCAACAAAGCATCCTTTCATGCACATCCCACTCATGCTGCCAAACATACCCTCGTAAAACTGACCATCCTACCGATCCTCGACTTCGGCGATGTCATTTACAAAATAGCCTCCAACACCCTACTCAATAAATTGGATGCAGTCTATCACAGTGCCATCCGTTTTGTCACCAAAGCCCCATATACTACCCACCACTGCGACCTGTACGCTCTCGTTGGCTGGCCCTCRCTTCATACWCGTCGCCAAACCCACTGGCTCCAGGTCATCTACAAGACCCTGCTAGGTAAAGTCCCCCCTTATCTCAGCTCGCTGGTCACCATAGCAGCACCCACCTGTAGCACGCGCTCCAGCAGGTATATCTCTCTGGTCACCCCCAAAGCCAATTCCTACTTTGGCTGCCACTCCTTCCAGTTCTCTGCTGCCAATGACTGGAACGAACTACAAAAATCTCTAAAACTGGAAACACTTATCTCCCTCACTAGCTTTAAGCACCAGCTGTCAGAGCAGCTCACAGATTACTGCACATAGCCCATCTATAATTTAGCCCAAACAACTACCKCTTCCCCTACTGTATTTATTTATTTATTTTGCTCCTTTGCACCCCAATATTTCTATTTCTACTTTGCACATTCTTCCACTGCAAATCTACCATCCCAGTGTTTTACTTTGCCACCATGGCCTTTTTTTGCCTTTACCTCCCTTATCTCACCTAATTTGCTCACATTGTATATAGACTTATTTTTCTACTGTATTATTGACTGTATGTTTGTTTTACTCCATGTGTAACTCTGTTGTATGTGTCGAACTGCTTTGATTTATCTTGGCCAGGTCGCAATTGTAAATGAGAACTTGTTCTCAACTTGCCTACCTGGTTAAATAAAGGTGAAATAAAAATAAATAAATAAATATAGGGCAGACATATTTGTTTTTACTATCTGTTGTTCCATGTAGTGAATCTGTGACTCTGACCTTAAAACAATTATATATGTTAGCTTAGTAGAATGAATGGAGGTAAGGTCTTGCCAGAGCCCCATTGATGGGCATGGCAGTGTAGATCAGCTACTGGTCAGTCTCTCTCACACACACACACACACACACACACACACAGAGAGCACTGATTACATTATCAATGTTGGTTATAATTCGCCTAATGGTACCAACCTGATCCTGTGTTCACCTTTCTATTTCACTTACGATCAGGCTGGTTCCACCAGGCTATGTGATGCCCTGGACATTATATGCATCTAAGTAGGAAATAATAAACAAATCATGTCAGTTTACATACATTTGATAACCCAATTGTGAAACATAATTTATCAAACTAATTAAGTCGGTTACCTTCTGTATTTGTACAAATGATAAGCCTGTGAAAGCTGTTGCGGCTGAGAGGTGAAAGTTGCTGGCCAGATACTTGCCAACATGTGACTGACTGTCCCATTCATAGGAATGCTCACAGCGAGGGCATGTCTGCATGATGCTGATGAGGGCCCCCTTGCTGGTCTTCTCTGTGCTGCTGGTCGGCTGCAAACTGGACACCTCTTGAACAACTGCAGCAGGAAATCTTATGTGGTGTTGACTGGGAAGGGCCATTGACTTAATTTTCTGTTAGTGCTAGAATCCAGTAGACGCCAATGACAAGTGACATCGGCCATTATGTGACAGGTATTAAGCTTTGTTTCTATTTTTCAATTAATTTACCTCAGGGATACTCCACATTCTAACTATGTATACAGTATGTACACTACATGACCAAAAGTATGTGGACACCTGCTCGTCGAACATCTCATTCCAAAATCATGGGCATTAATATGGAGTTGATCCCCCCCCTTTGCTGCTATAACAGCCTCCACTCTTTTGGGAAGGCATTCCACTAGATATTGGAACATTGCAGCTGGGACTTGCTTCCATTCAGCCACAAGAGCATTAGTGAGGTCGGGCACTGATGTTGGGCAATTAGGCCTGGCTCGCAGTCAGGGTTCCAAAGGTGTTCGATGGGGTTGAGGTCAGGGCTCTGTGCAGGCCAATCAAGTTCTTTCACAACAATTTCAACAAACCATTTCTGTATGGACCTCGCTTTGTGCATGGGGGCATTGTCATGCTGAAATAGGAAAGGGCCTTCCTGAAACTGTTGCCACAAAGTTGGAAGCACAGAATTGTCTAGAATGTCATTGTATGCGATAGCATTAAGATTTCCTTTCACTGGAACTAAGGGGCCTAGCCCGAACCATGAAAAACAGCCCAAGACCATTATTCCTACTCCACCAACATTTACAGTTGGCACTATGCTTTTGGGCAGGTAGCGTTCTCCTGGCATCTGCCAAACCCAGATATCGTCCGTCATCACTCCAGAAAACGCGTTTTCACTGCTCCAGAGTCCAATGCTTTAGACCACTCCAGCCGGCATTACGCAAGATGATCTTAGGCTTGTGTGTGGCTGCTCGGCCATGGAAAACAATTTCATGGATTTCCCGATGAACAGTTCTTGTGCTGATGTTGCTTCAAGAGGCAGTTTGGAACTCAGTAGTGAGTGTTACAACTGAGGACAGATGATTTTTACACGGTACGCACTTCAGCACTCGCCAGTCCCTTTCTGTGAGCTTGTGTGGCCTACCACTTAGCGGTTGAGCCGCTGTTGCTCCTAGACTTTTCCACTTCACAATAACAGCACTTACGGTTGACCGGGGCAGGTCTCGCAGTGCAGACATTTTATCTCGTTTACAAAACTGCATTTTGACTACACTGTGCCTTTTAAGCCCTTTGTCTTGATAAATAATGTAAGAGCCCTAAGACACAGTTGTGAAATGGGAAGGCATCTAATTGTGTTTATAATCATTTGTAATGCCAAGAATGTACAGTGGAAGTCGGAAGATGTCATACACCATAGCCAAATACATTTAAACTCAGTTTTTCACATTTCCTGACTTTTAATCCTAGTGAAAATTCCCCGTTTTAGGTCAGTTAGGATCACCACGTTATTTTAAGAATGTGAAATGTCAGAATAATAGAAAATTGTTTATTTCTTTCATCACATTCCCAGTGGGTCAGAAGTTTACATACACTCAATTAGTATTTGGTAGCATCGCCTTAATATTGTTTAACTTGGGTCAAACGTTTCGGGTAGCTTCCCACAATAAGTTGGGTGAATTTTTGGCCTATTCCTCCTGACAGAGCTGGTGTAACTGAGTCAGGTTTGTAGGCCTCCTTGCTCGCACATGCTTTTTCAGTTCTGCCCACAAATTTTCTATAGGAGTGAGGTCAGGGCTTTGTGATGGCCACTCCAATACCTTGACTTTGTTGTCCTTAAGCCATTTTGCCACAACTTTGGAAGTATGCTTGGGTTCATTGTCCATTTGGAAGACCCATTTGCTTTAACTTCCTGACTGATGTCTTGATGTTGCTTCAATATATCCACTTAATTTTCCTGCCTCATGATGCCATTTATTTTGTGAAGTGCACCAGTCCCTCCTGCAGCAAAGCACCCCCACAACATGATGCTGTCACCTAGAGGTCGACCGATTATGATTTTTCAACGTCGATACCGAGTATTGGAGGACCAAAAAAGGCCGATAACGATTAATCGGCCGTTTTTTAAATATTTATTTTATTTTTTATAATAATGACAATTACAACAATACTGAATGAACACTTATTTTAACTTAATATAATACATCAAATCAATTTAGCCTCAAATAAATAATGAAACATGTTCAATTTGGTTTAAATAATGCAAAAACAAAGTGTTGGAGAAGAAAGTAAAAGTGCAATGTGCCATGTAAAAAGGCTAACGTTTAAGTTCCTTGCTCAGAACATGAGAACACATGAAAGCTGGTGGTTCCTTTTAAYATGAGTCTTCAATATTCCCAGGTAATACGTTTTAGGTTGTAGTTATTATAGGACTGTTTCTCTCTCTACGATTTGTATTTCATATACCTTTGACTATTGGATGTTCTTATAGGCACTTTAGTATTGCCAGCCTAATCTCGGGAGTTGATAGGCTTGAAGTCATAAACGGCGCAATGCTTGAAGCACAGCGAAGAGCTGCTGGCAAATGCAGGAAAGTGCTGTTTGAATGAATGCTTACGAGCCTGCTGCTGCCTACCACCGCCCCGTCAGACAGCTCTATCAAATATCAAGTCATAGACTTAATTATAATATAATAAGACACAGAAATATGAGCCTTAGTTTACGGATTTGACCGTATTAATTACCTATCATTTCGAAAACAAAACATTTATTCCTTCAGTGAAATACAGAACCGTTCCGTATTTTATCTAACGGTGGCATCCCTAAGTCTAAATATTGTTGTTACATTGCACAACCTTCAATGTTATGTCATAATTATGTACAATTCTGGCAAATGAATTACGGTCTTTGTTAGGAAGAATTGGTCTTCACACAGTTCGCAACGAGCCAGGCAGCCCAAACTGCTGCATATACCCTGACTCTGCTTGCACAGAACCCAAGAGAAGTGACACAATTTCCCTACTTAAAAGAAATKCATGTTAGCAGGCAATATTAACTAAATATGCAGGTATAAAAATATATACTTGTGTATTGATTTTAAGAAAGACATTGATGTTTATGGTTAGGTACACATTGGTGCAACGACAGTGCTTTTTTCGCGAATGTGCTTGTTAAATCATCACCCGTTTGGCTAGGTAGGCTGTGATTCGATGATAAATTAACAAGCACCGCATCGATTATATGAAACGCAGGACAAGCTAGATAAACTAGTAATATCATCAACCATGTGTAGTTAACTAGTGATTATGTTAAAATTGTTTTTATAAGTTTAATGCTAGCTAGCAACTTACTTTGGCTCCTTGCTGCACTCGCGTAACACGAGTCTCCTCATGGAGTGCAATGTAATTGGCCATAATCGGTGTCCAAAAATGACGATTACCGATTGTTATAAACTCGAAATCGGCCCTAATTAATCGGCCATTCCGATTAATCGGTCGACCTCTACTGCCACCCCCGTGCTTCACGGCTGAGATGGTGTTCTGCGGCTTGCAAGCATCCCCTTTTTTCCTCCAAACATAACACTGGTCATTATGGCCAAACAGTTCTATTTGTTTCATCAGACTAGAGGACATTTCTTCAAAAAGTACGATCTTTGTTCCCATGTGCAATTGCAAACCGTAGTCTGGCTTTTTTATGGTGGTTTTGGAGCAGTGGCTTCTTCCTTGCTGAGCGGCCTTTCAGGTTATGTCGATATAGGACTTGTTTTACTGTGGATATAGATACTTTTGTACCTGTTTCCTCCAGCATCTTTACAAGGTCCTTCGCTGTTGTTCTGGGATTGATTTGCACTTTTCACACAAGTACATTCATCTCTAGGAGACAGAACACGTCTCCTTCCTGAGAGGTATGATGGCTGTGTGGTCCCATGGTGTTTATACTTGTGTACTATTGATTCTACAGATGAACCAGACCTGTGGAGGTCTACAATTTTTTGGGGGGGCTGATTTCTTTTGAATTTCCCATGATGTCAAGCATAGAGGCACTGAGTTTGAAGGTAGGCCTTGAAATACATCCACAGGTACACCTCCAATTGACTCAAATCATGTCAAGTAGCCTATCAGAAGCTTCTAAAGCCATGACAATTTTCTGGAATTTTCCAAGCTGTTTAATGGCACAGTCACCTTTAGTGTATGTAAACTTCTGACACACTGGAATTGTGATACAGTGAAATAATCTGTCTGTAAACAATTGTTGAAAAATTACTTGTGTCATGCACAAAGTAGATGTCCTAACCRACTTGCCAAAACTATAGTTTGTTAACAAGAAATTTGTGGAGTGGTTGAAAAACGAGTTTTAATGACTCCATCCTAAATGCATGCAAAACTTCCGACTTCAACTGTATGTATGCTAAGTATTTAAAACACTTCCTGTAATATTCATGGACTTTGGTACGACACAGGACCGTTTTCTTCTAAAATAATGTGTGCATGATGCCCGTGTGTGTGTGTTTAAGGGGGACATTCAGTAATGACACACTGATTAGAGTAATATAGATGGAGGGTATTTGTAACTCAAGTAGACTAATGAACACATGGCCCACACGCGCACACTCTCACACACAAACACACACACACACACACACACACACACACACTTTCCATTCATATGTATTCTTGATATATAGCTAACTTTTATCATCATTCATAAATTGCTTCTTAGCAGGGTGAACAATGTTTTACAACGGCCAACAGGAACAACATTATCATCCCTCACCTGGTTATTGTGATAGGAAAAACGACACACAGTATATGAGTTTAGTCTAAATTAGGTTGATTAGATTAGGTTGCCTGTTCCTTCTGATTTGCCTCTGAACTATGGTTACTGTCCAGAATATTGCCTCCAAGGCTTTCATTCTGTGTTGCTGAATAACTTAACTCCCTGTATTACTGTAATCTTAAATAAAGAATAATAATCCAAAGACTTAATTTTAGTTTATATACTCTTGCCTGGGTTCAGGCAGTATCTCAAGAGAATTATTCCTATGACATTGAGTGAAAGATTGAATTAATCAGATTGAGACGCATTTAGCCATTGTGCAAGTCATGAATACATAATAGCAATACTGTAAACTATCTATTATTAAAAGTGCAATCTGCTGTTCAAACAACAATGCACCCATCCAGCCACTGTTTTGGTAAACACTGAGGGATGAGGTTGGAGGAATGTAACCACTCTCAAATTCATAGACAGAGCTATGGATGCAAGGACTGTCCATCCATTGGATCAAAATGATTGTTTCTCTAAGCAGTGCAGTGTGTGCAGTCTCTTGGAACACTGAAGTGCAGCGTCCTCTTTCCCCGGTCAGTCTGCATTACATGAGCACCACATGTAATGTTTTATCAACCAGGCAGCACAGTAGTGACAAATGAAAGCACTGAAGATTAATGTACCCGGCAGGGAAAAACACAGCAATTTCTCTACCATTGAAGCAAAGCATGATCCTTTACATACTAACCTGGCAATACTTACATACTAACCTGGCCTACATGTAAAGGAAGCATTCTGAAGTGCTGGTTGCCATTACTTTCCCATAATATAGTTGGGGAAGCATGACAGCATGACTTGCTTATATGAATCCAGCTATAAAAATAGCAATACAACTTTTGCAACACCATTTAGTTGGTAAAAATAGAGGAAGGAGGTTGAGGAGATTTGATGCAAAGTCATTGTGGGTCTGTTAGTCTGTTTTATGAAATGTTTGACTGTATTTAGACAATGAACATGATGTAGTTATTACGCCAGCTTTTCCACTAAATATTTACTTAAAGAAAGACTTGTGTCCAAGATGAGTAAACTCAGAACAGTCTGCAGATTGTTTGGAACAATGTGGAATGGAAGAATTTCAAGCTGTGATCTGAGATCTGTCACCCTCATCACGTTCACCGGGGAAACAAAAGAAAAGACACCAATTATTTTTGCATCTAATTAGTCATCCAACCACCTTAACCTCAAAAGGTTGTTAAAAGAGGTCAGGTGACCAAATGAATGTGGCAACAAGAACATTGTGCTCTGTTTTCTGTGAATCGTGATCATGGAGACCTTGTTAGCACTAACTCATACTCCATATCCAGGACTGCTGCTCCTGCTGGACTTAACCTGTGAGTCACCTTTGAGCACTTTGAAGAAATCAATGACAGTGGTAGTAGTGAGAACCCAGGGCAGAATATTACCAAAGGGGTTGTGTGATACATGGTAAAGCTATAACACAGCAGACCGACAAATTGGAGCTGTCAACCCTTGTCATTTAAAACTATAGTGTGAAGAAGAAAGAAGTAGTCACGGATAGATTGCAAATCTTGTCTACATGCTTGCTGACCAACTTTTTAAGATTGCTTTTCTCTAACTTGGGAAAAGTGATAATTGAATTTGTGGACCTTGAAAGTAGATCTGATTTATTTAAAATGGTCAGACATAACACCTCAGTATATGTAATGAGAATAACATAAGAGTATCATGTGCAAAATATTTAGTCATAAAATGCTTTTTTTATTATGGAGAGACCATGAAGCTGTTAGTAAAATTAATATTGTATTTCAGTCGCAGACTAAATGGAATAAGACAATGCCGAGAACTCCATTCATGAGGATGTTCTATTGTAAAAATGAAGACATTTTGAATTTGCTGTAATGAGGCTCATTGAGTCTCCTAAATTGCTTTTCCACACAGGTTCCTTGAACTCAATTTGAACTGAGGACAACAATTGCAGCGTCTTAAAGTTCGATCTGCTGGAACAGGGGAAACTATTGAAAGTAGTTGCCCTTCCTCTATAACATTCCTTAAATAATTTAGCATGAGTCAGGGCCGTGCACAGAGCTTTGGTGGGGCAGGTGCTCAAAGTGAAAAAAGGACAAAACCCCCACCTAAAAAAAAAAGAAAAGTACCATAATTCCATTCATAGATTTCAACTTGTTCTGTTACAAGAAAAAAAATAGACTAAAAGAGAAAGGTCATTATTGTTTTAACGCCACCAACATTTTTCATAGAAGGGCAAAAAGGTAGGTTCTCCAGCACCCCTGGGGTTAGGGTTACAAACATTCAGTGCTATGTTCTCTAGAAGACCACCCAAAGCAACACTGAGTCAAGACCGGAGCAAATCGAGACTGGAGGGAGACCGAGTCAAGACCAGAACAATGCAAGTCCAATCAAACATCATGATTGTAATTTTGTCAGACTGCTACTATAATAAGTTGTATTTCTGTGCTCATATTTCAGATCATATGGATTCTGTGTTCATATTTCAGGACATATGGATTCTGTGTTTATAATTCAGGACATATRGATTCTGTGTTTATAATTCAGGACATATGGATTCTGTGCTTATAAAAAAAAATGCATGACCAAAGCTGGTCTCTGAATACCAGATTTAAAAAATCTAAATATTTTACAATTTCCGCCAGTCCCCCCTTACTAATAGCGAGCGTGCAACTAATACAATTTCCGCTAGTGTCCCCTATTAGCGGTGCAAGGAAATTAAGAGAATCAACTCAAATGTAATTATAAACCCCTTTTTACATCAGCAGATGTCAAAGTGCTTATACAGAAACCCAGCCTAAAATCCCAAACAGCAAGCAATGCAGATGTAGAAGAGGAGCGCACACAAGGTTTGAGGATAATCTATATGTCTCTCTAAGTGCTTCTTTAGTACACAGAGGTGAAAAACCCAGAGAGCGAGAGAATAGAGAGTTTGTTTGTGTGTTCATATGTGCATGTGTGCCCTTACAAATTCCACATGTGAAACTGCATGTCTGATTCTCAAATGTGAAAAGTGAAACCACATTTCAGATGTGAAACTGCAATTCACATGTGAAACCACATTTCAGATGTGAAACTGCAATTCACATGTGAGGTGAAAACAACATGTTTTTCTCCTCACGTGAAAAAGTTGGTGTTAAAATGTGAACTCTAAATGTAACGTGAAATTTAGGCTCAACATGTGAAAACAGCTATTTCACATGTGAAACTGCAAATTTGACGTTTTTTTCATAAGGGTGTGTGTATGTCAAATCAAAGTTTATTGGTCATGTACACAATTTGGCGGATGTTATAACAATGCAGTAAAAATGTCAAACAAATAATAATACGAAAAAAATAGAAAAAGTGTGTGAGTGTGTGTATATATGAGAACAGGAGTGTGTGTATGAGGTGTGTGTGGGTGTGTGGCGTCAGAGACAGTGGAGGATCAAGAGGAAAATACACTATGTTCCATGAGTACACATTCTATTATTCATGGATGACTGGAACCAGTTAGACTTTCAATCACCCCCTCTGACAAACAGTATAAGAGCAACAACAAAAGCAAACAGCAGAGTTGTGTTTGAAGTACTGCAGATCAAGATGTGAGAAACAGATCACTGATTTGTAATGAATCATGTTGCATTGTGTGTGTGTGAGGAGATCTGTAAGACTTTGATTTAGTGTGGATGACTAGCTACTTCTGCAAGCGTCTCTATGCCAACAGCTGGTTTGCAGAGTGAGCCGATAAGAGGTAGAGTTATAGTCAACAACCCACAGAATGGCAAACAAAAGGTAACAGTGTGTGGAGCTCCAAAAAATGTGGTTAACCCGTCCATTATCCTCATTCTTGCATTGAACGATCCATGATTGTACAGGTGTAGGATCTTAATTTGATCACCCTGTTGCAGGAGAATTGCAGGACATTTTAAAATTGTAGTGTATTTGAGGTTTAAAAAGGCTTCTGGATTTTCCCTTATTAAAAACATATCAACCCCTACAAACATTTTCATGAACTATAATCAAAATAATAATTCACATTTCCTGTTGATGCAGGATCATTTTCCTGCTGTAGCAAACTGGCTCAAATTCAGATCCTACATCTGTACTGCCACACAAAACGGGTATCTGCTCTGTTCTGTCATTACACAGAAGGAGAAAAACACTACCATTTTAAAATAATGAAATGGTTTAAATTTAGGTATATACAGTGCATTCGGAAAGTATTCAGACCTCTTGACTTTTTCCACATTTTGTTACGTTACAGCCTTATTCTAAAATGGAGTAAATAAAAAATCCTGAGCAATCTACACACAACACCCCCATAATGACAAAGCGAAAACAGGTTTAGACATTTTTGCTAATTTATATAAAATAAAAACAAATACCTTATTTACATAAGTATTCAGACCCTATGCTATGAGACACTAAATTGAGCTCAGGTGCATCCTGTTTCCATTGATCATCCTTGAGATGTTTCTACAACTTGATTGGAGTCCACCTGTAGTAAATTAAATTGATTGGATAGGATTTGGAAAGGCACACACCTGTCTATATAAGATCCCATAGTTGACAGTGCATGTCAGAGCAAAAACCAAGCCATGAGGTCGAAGGAATTGTCCGTAGTGCGCCGAGAAATGATTGTCAAGGCTCAGATCTGGGAAGGGTACCAAAAAATGTCTGTAGCATTGACGGTCCCCAAGAACACAGTGGCCTCTCTGCACCACTCCACCAACCAGGCCTTTATGGTAGAGTGGCCAGATGGAAGCCCCTCTGTTAAAGGCACATGACAGCCCGCTTGGAGTCTGCCAAAAGGCACCTAAAGACTTTCAGACCATGAGAAACAAGATTCTCTGGTCTGATGAAACCAAGATTGAACTCTTTGGCCTGAATGCCAAGCGTCACGTCTGTAGGAAAACTGGCACCATCCCTACAGTGAAGCATGGTGGTTGCAGCATCATGTTTTTCAGCGGCAGGGACTGGGAGACTAGTCAGGATCGAGGCAAAGATTAATAGAGCAACGTACAGAGAGATACTTGATGAAAACCTGGTCCATACCACTCAGGATCTCAGACTGGGGGCGACAGTTCCCCTTCCAACAGGACAACGACCCAACCTGGCTTTGGGACAAGACTCTGAATGTCCAAGAGTGGCGCAGCCAGAGCCAGGACTTGAACCAGATCAAACATCTCTGGAGAGACCTGAAAATAGCTGTGCAGCAACGCTTCCCATCAAACCTGACAGAGCTTGAGAGGATCTGCAAAGAATGGGAGAAACTCCCCAAATACAGGTATGCCAAGCTTGCAGCATCATACCSAAGAAGACTCAAGGCTGTATTCACTGCCAAATGAGCTTCAACAAAGTACTGAGTAAATGATCTGAAAACTTATGTAAATGTAATATTTCAGTTTTTTTATATAAATTAGCAAACGCTTCTAAAAACCAGTTTTTGCTTTATTATTGTGTGTAGATTGATGAGGGAAAAAGACAATTGAATCAATTTCAGAATAAGGCTATGAGGTAACAAAATGTGRAAAAAGTCAAGGGGTCTGAATACTTTCCGAAGGCACTGTATTTAGCCTAGAGGTTAGAGATCCCAAATCTGGTGTGGAAAGTTTGCTAGCATTGTATCCTATATGCCACCTACCTTGAGAAAGGCACTTATTTACAGTTTCATGACAGTCTCATGTTTCCATTTGTCAATTGTATGTGTTTTTGTAAAAGTCTCTAATCGATTGGGATTGGTCCACTGAGCTGTAAAAAATGATAATAAAACCTGGATTCCAACTGCTCAGGTTGTGTGTGTGTGTCTTTCTCAGGGAGTTGGGTTAAAAGGCCAATTGATATGTGGCTGTCTCACCTACCTTCGATGAATGCACTGACTGTAAGTGGCTCTGGATAAGAGTGTCTGCTAAACGACTAAAATGTCAAATGGACAATACAATCTCATTTTTTAAAATATCTTAGCCATATTGAAAACCTAATCAAACAGCAAACATCTTAACTGAATAAGAATACATTACTTGAAGATAATTAAATGTCAAGAGAACAATATGGTCTATATTGTTAAGGAAGACCACAGTTCCAATCTGATGCTTGGGGCATGCTTTTGGAGCTCCTAAAAGTGAATCTCCATAGGAGAGACTGTAATTACAATCTCAATGGATCTTCACTAATAGGACACTACCTTGGTTCAAATAGAAATTGTTCCATTTCAAATACTTTAACACTAGCCATACTGAATAAAGAGAACGTTATTTTCTTTAAACAGTATGCCTACCCAAACAAATACTTTGCCAGGCCTGCATTGGAAATAAGAATGTGTTCTTACTGTAACAGGAATAAGTGAATAGTCGAGGACAAAAATATCTGTAAACTATAAGATGCCAGCTACTTGCCTGAATTCCACACAATGTATAACCTTAATCAGATAGCAATGTAATATGGGCCAACGATCAGCCCTTTACGGTACAGTCCATAACCTTATAGAAGTGGGTACCAGACCTCTTTCACTTATAATGCAACACAACATTAAATATAAGAATACCTCAAATCATTATACAAGTGTCAAAAGGAGATTACGTGCGTAAAAGTGTTGTGTAGATACAGTACGTGATCAAGCATTACACTGCACTGGGAGTTAGTGAAACCTTGTATCATGCTTTGACTGTTGGTGCGTGAAGTGCACCTGTTGCTTAAGAGGATACCACCTCCTCCACCGCCCTCATCATCACCAACACCACCACCACATTTTTGTAAAATTGTAGCCTATATCTTTCTGATATTGGTAGCTTGCTACTAGCCTACACTTTCAACTAGACGTTCAATTGTAGCCTATATGCCAGGGTCTACAGCTGCGCTTCAGATTGACCTGCGGCTGGGTTTGGAGTTTGAAAAATGTATGCAGTCTACTGTAGCGCACTTAAATCATTTAAAATAATTATATACAGATATTACCACTTTCTAACGCCCGTGAATCAGGTCAGGTGGTTCATGGAGTGACGTCATATTTTTGATAAATTGAGAAAAAGCATTAAGGGAAATTGGTCATATTCATTCATGTTCATTTTCCTTCCGTCACTCGTGKTTACGGGTACTTAACTTGGTGTAACACAAAAGCGCCTTCAAACTCACACGGTGCAGCCTGGAAGGTGAGAGAATCGTTCCGAGATTTCTTGTGCTGAGCGCCTCAGCACAGACAGCTTCAGTGGACCTGCAACAAAAAGCGATACAGCAAGCCGCGCCAGTGATAGCCTACACTTCAAATCAACGCATCATTATTCAGTGGACGATGGAAAGCGGTGGCAACACATCGGACATTCCGTACCATTTCTTACATTTGGCCATGATGAACAATAGTGTTTTTTGTCGGAACTTCAGCGATAACGTGAGTATAGAGGCCAAATGTGAGAGAACAGACAACCTAGCCAAAGACTCGACACCAGTGATCATCGCGATTATAATCACGACTCTTTACTCAATCGTGTGTGTGCTTGGTCTGGTGGGGAACGTGCTCGTCATGTATGTCATTATCAGGTAAGATATCACAAACTAATCGCAGGTTTTATAGTCTACACTGCCCTGACAATTGTCCAGATGTTTGGTAAATCCTAGCCTAGGTTAGTATTTGTACATTTCAAAGTAGTGGGAACATCAATGGACAGTAACCCGCCATAAAAGGGGACACCATGAGTAACTTGTTGCCTTTTAAATAATGTAGAATATTATGTGGTAAATTGAAAAACAGGTTGTTTTATAGATGAATATGGCACCCTGCTCAATAATTAATCTGAACAGAGCATGTGAAGGAATGGCACCGGGAGTGAGGCGCATGTAAATCATGATACTGACCAGCAAATTGCTACATTATTTAGCCTGTGTTATTCATTGGGGAATTCATTACAACATGTGCTGAAGGCCATCATAAAAATAAAGCATATTGCATTTTTTTTGTCAATAGGCAGAGTATTGCACCATGTGTAATTTCATGTAGCCTAGTCAGAATAAAATGCTGCAAGAAAAAGCATTGCAATCACATGTTAATCAGACAATTACAACTTACAACTCCAGTTATTAAGGAATTTTGATTTGCTAAAATGCAACGGATTTCCAGACCCTCATAGTCACCATCATAACATTAGCTGCCATAGAAACCATTGATGTGGCACAGTAGAAACAATTGGCTACATAGGAGTTTAACATTATTTGTAATTATTGGTATTTAACTGTTATAAACACTTTACTTTGAGAACACATAGAGATATTTTAAGGAGCATATGCCCCACCCTCCCAAAATGCATATCAAATTGTCCAGAAAAATGACAAGGCCTGTTATTTTGCAATAATATTAAAGCAAAATACAGTAATTACAGGCTTAACAGGTACAATATAACAATGTGTAATTGCACTTTTATTACACTGAACCTGGCTATATGTTAATATTAGTATGGCCTATACCCTTTCAATGAAAAATGATTCACTAGGTAAAGGCTCATTAGAAATGTATTGTATGTTTAGCCCTTGATATGCCCTGGGCAGCAGTCTGGCCTGCATGGAGACATTGAGAGGATGGATTGGCTACGAGACTGCTGATAGCTTTCTGATTGACATGTGTACATGTGTAACAGTATAGCTTCCGTCCCTCTCCTCGCCCCTACCTGGGCACACATCAACAACAGCCACCCTCGAAGCATCGTTACCCATCGCGCTACAAAAGCCGCGGCCCTTGCAGAGCAAGGGAAACAACTACTTCAAGGTCTCAGAGCGGGTGACATCACCGATTGAAACGCTATTAGCGCGCACCACCGCTAACTAGCTAGCCATTTCACATCGGTTACACATGTTACTTTGATACCGGTCCCAGCATGCGTCACACCATTTTCTATACAGACATATCTTTTAGTCACAGGTGTGTTGATTGATGGGAGCGCATGCATCTTTTAGCATGCTGTTGCGAGATGTTTTTAATTAAACAGCTTCACTAATGTCCTTCATATTATACCGAAGGTGTTAAGAGCCTAAAGCTTTGAATCAGTTGAGTATCTCCAGTCACCAGCCACAATGCTCAAGGCCAGCAGTAAATCAATGCTGTTTCTCAGAAATTTCTTCCTCAGCCGGGGTGGCCTTAGTAGGACATCAGCATTCGCCTGCTTCMTTTAGTCTTTGATCAAAAGAGATAACAACCAACTGATCTCTGCTGATGACATACTGTAGTAGTCTAAGACTCCTGAGTAGAGTTCAGTTTTATCCAGACAAACTACTACCTGAGCTTGTCCAATAAGAACACAGATATTCATTAATSACAGCACAAGTTTCATTACGGTGTTCCCTGCTGAACATGTGCCACATTGCCACACTTCACTATGACTCAGAGGCATGTAAGCTACTTTAAGCACAACCTCAAGAGAGTCAACTCCCTTGAGGAATTCAGAATACACTCACAAAGTCCTCCATTTACCCCAATGAACACCGGGGTGGTGAACTAATTGGCATTGATTAAACTTTTTTTTAAAGACAAGTAGCCTGAGATTGCTGTGCATAACTCGTGAAAATCTTGCATTGACGTCAATCCATGATGTACACAAAATCAAGTTAGTCATTCCTATCTCAAATTTGGATTCTTTCCTAAGTGTGTACCAACTGCATTTACTAGAGCTATTAAAATACCTTTTGAACCTTTGTGTTAAAAGCAGCTACACAGTGGACAATGTTCATGCCATTAACAACAACACCTAACCCACCCTCAATCTTCCACCAGATCGGTGCTTTCATCCAGAAACTCTCACAAGCACAAACAAATGACAATCAGTGTCACCCACAGAACGATATCTGCACGCTCATGTGGAAAATCCATTCTTGTTGGCAGAAAAACTGCAGGAAACCGCAGGGAAAATAGTGCAGAGTGCTTTTTGTTGTCATGGAGACACCAAGGCTTTCTCTCAGACCATCCCTTCCCCCAGTCAGCCTACCAGACCATCCCTCCCCACAGTCAGGCTACCAGACCATCCCTCCCCACAGTCAGGCTACCAGACCATCCCTCCCCACAGTCAGGCTACCAGACCATCCCTCCCCCCAGTCAGGCTACCAGACCATCCCTCCCCACAGTCAGGCTACCAGACATCCCTCCCGCTAGTTTCAGGCTACCAGACCATCCCTCCCGCTAGTCAGGCTACCAGACATCCCTCCGCTAGTCAGGCTACCAGACCATCCCTCCCGCTAGTCAGGCTACCAGACCAATCCCTCCCGCTAGTCAGGCTACCAGACCATCCCTCCGCCTAGTCAGGCTACCAGACCATCCCTCCCGTAGTCAGGCTAACCCAGACATCCCTCCCGCTAGTCAGGCTACCGCAGACGCATCCCTCCCGCTAGTCAGGCTACCAGACCATCCCTCCCGCTAGTCAGGCTACCAGACCATCCCTCCCCACAGTCAGGCTACCAGACCATCCTTTCCCCCAGTCAGCCTCTTGCAGTACAATAAAACACCAGGTGTGATCCATTCCCTGAATTGCTGTTAACGCTTACATTTTTAGGTCACAAACAATGCATTCAAAAGGGTCCTGTACCCTTCATGGCCATATGTTCCTTGATGAACAAAAACGGTGGTTAATTGTTGTCAGGCTAGTGCTTATTTTTTATCATCATTTTGAAGGGTGCAAAACATGACGAGGTAGGGAAATCAATTCAGGCTAACATGTCCCTCTATGCACAAACAAAATTATTTTGATTAATAAAGAGTTATCATTTAAATAGTCCTCTTATCAACAGGTTGCTTCAATGTATGCCTAATACGTCAGGTCCAATTCCTTTAAGGATTTTACATTTTAGCCTAAAATGAAGGATTTGGGTATAACTGCTTGTTGCTCAGGCCCTGAAGCAAGGATATCCATTTTCTTGGTACCGTTTGAAAGGAACACTTTGAAGTATGTGGAAATGTGAAAGGAATGTAGGAGAATATAACACATTAGATCTGGTAAAAGATAATACAAAGAAAAAACCAACTTCTTTTGTATTTTTTTTGTACCATCATCTTTGAAATTTAAGAGAAAGGCCATATGTATTATTCCAGCCCAGGTGCAATTTAGATTTTGTCCACTACATAGCAGCAGTGTATGTGCAACGTTTTAGACTGATCCAATGAACCGTTGCCTTTTTGTTAATTTTTGTATCAAGACTGCCCAAAGGTGCCTAATTTGTTTATTAATAACTTTATGTTAAAAAATGTGCACTCTCCTCAAACAATTGCATGGTATTCGTTCACTGTAATAGCTACTGTAAATTGTACAGTGCAGTTAGATTAACAAGAATTTAAGCTTTCTGCCAATATCAGATATGTCTATGTCCTGGGAAATCTTCTTATTACTTACAACCTCATGCTAATCGCATTAGTCTACGTTAGCTCAACCATCCCGCAGGGGACCCACCGATCCTGAAGAAGTTTTAAAGGAGGGTTCTGAGCAAATCGGCAAATAACTTTTGTCTGTAAGTGTTACCTGGTCGATCATTCAACAATCCTTCAGTAATAACACATCTAATTTCCTCATTTCAGGATGTTAGTAGGTTTCATAAAGCCACTTCAAATCGATACATAATATTTTCCTGTAAGTGTTACCTGATCGATTATTCAACAACTCTTCAGTAATAACACATCTAATATCCTCATTCAATGATGTTAGTTGGTTTCATAAAGCCACTTCAAAGACGTCCATGTGCTGGATGTCGTATGGGGATAGAAATTTGTTTGAATAGGCTCCACACAGTACTCTATGCCAAACAGCATCAGGTAAATGGGCAGAAAATACAGGTTAATACTAGTAGTTCCATCCTCTCAAACTCAAGTGAATAACATGTATAGAATTGACGTCCACGCAAACTCAGCCACCTATGGATCGCCAACAGGCAGCTTATGTCACACTGTGTTGGGCTCAATATGTTGGCTCTCCTTATGTCACACTGTTTTTGGCTCAATATGTTGGCTCTYCTTATGATTAACTCCTGATGTCTGTTTGGCTGGATGAAGCATGCAGGGCAATCTCCCTCTTCTTATGCTCAATTACCTTCTATCTTTATTAAGGGAGATGAACAATATTGGTCTTGAAAGGTCAGCAGTGGTGGACAATTGTATTTCCACCATTGCCTCCCTCCCATAGGGATAGTCTTTCCTCAAGGTAAGATGGGGACAAGAATAGGACTGCTCCTGAACAGTAAATGTGTCTTCACAATATGATTGATAGTAGTAGCTTTGTCAATGAATGCATCACTCACATTGATTCAGTCTCCACTCATTATATAGTRCAGATGTGGGATCTTAATTTGACCAGTTTCTCACAGCAACAGGAAATGTGAATTATTGTGTGAATTTTTATTAATGGGCATTTTTGTAAGGGTTTAGTGCAAATCCAGTCTGACATTTTAAAGTGGAAGTTACACATTTTAGAAGCCTTTTTAAACCTCAAACACAATGCAAGTTTGCGTTCCCTGCTGAGCAGGGTGATCAAATTAAGAGTTCTTATCTTGGTTCTCTCCGCCATTGAAAGTTACAATTCAGGAGATGCCGCAAACAATGTCACACTTCAGAAAAAAACAGTTTTTAATTGGACTCATTACTGTTTTATTTGGCTCCTATATTAACTGTAGATTTTGTGATGATGGTTTTTGAGAGAACATGTCTTTGACATTTCCAACTGAATAATGTATTGTCCCTTCGACAAAGCTTTCCAGTTTTATAACACTGGAAAAGGAAAGATGTCAGTCTAAATTGCCCACTTTACATTTGAATATTCATCAGAACTTTAACTGGTACGTACCAAAGGAACTCACCACATTGTTTCCATTATATAGGTGGGGTCCTATGGGTATTAGGGAAATTGATTTAAATTCAAATGTTTAGAGGCCCATGTTGATTTTGGGGGGCTTTGGACCCCACCTGAAACAATTTAGGAGAAACACTGTCTCGGCCTGAATGTAATGGAAGGTTGTATCAAATATTTTTMGAACTAACCCAAGATAGACCACAGCCTGTTTCCAATGAGCAAATTAATCATAGTAGGCAAAACAAGCAAGGAGGTGGACAGAGCCAAGCATGAGCTAGCGAGATCTTATTGGCACGTTCTAGCATGTATTTACATTAGAGAACGCCTACTCTGTGAAGTACTCGTGTGCAATCACTCAATTCGCCCTTGCACTCCTTCTAAACAACACCATTTTTAGAAACTTTGGCAAACGGTAAAGTCTACTAAACTTATTCCAGTCTGTTCGTAACAGATTTTAGTTTTGGGAACAGAAAACTGTATTGAGATCCAATGTTTCATCGATGAGAAAATGTGTAGAATGTTGGCCAAAATCCATCTCGATCCATCTTCTCCCACTGCCAGCCACTGGGCTTCCATATTTGGTGTTGAGTGGAAATGCCAACCGGATGCTTCASATTTCTCCTCTGGTGAAACATCTGGCTCCTTGTTCTATCTGTGGCTGTATGATTTGATATAGGAGGAGGTAATCACAAAAAGTAAGAGGTGATGTTCCGGTTGTTCCTTAGCAACAAGCCTTGATTGCTATAGGCTACCCTGCTGCGCTGTTTCTGTGGTTATACTAGGTTACCATTAATTTCCTAAAATCAAACTGCATTTTGAGAGATAATCAAAACTAACCAATGTTTTGTAAACAGGCTCACCATCCATAGTGTGTTACTGCTCTATATCCACACAATCAAAATGTTTTCAAATCACATTTTATTGGTCACATACACATATTTAGCAGATGTTATTGTGGGTGTAGCGAAATGCTTGTGTTCCTAGCTCCAACAGTGCAGTACTATCCAGCAATTCACAACAATACACACAAATATAAAAGTAAAATAATCAAATTGAGAAATATATAAATATAAGAATGAGCGATGTCGGAGTGGCATTGACTAAAATACAGTAGAATAGAATACAGTATATACATATGAGATGAGTAAAGCAGTATGTAAACATTATTCAAGTGACTAGTGTTCCATTATTAAAGTAACCAGTGATTCCATGTCTATGTATATAGAGCAGCAGTCTCTAAGGTGCAGGGTTGAGTAACCGGGTGATAGCCGGTTAGGGGACAACATAAATTGCACTAGTGTGGCTCTGAGTTCGGAGCTATTGTGAAAAGGCTTGTTTATGTCTGCTCTATGTCAACTGTCACTATGCATGTGCGTTAGGCCTTACAACATGCCATGCTCAAAAGCCATGTGCAGAGCCGGCCCTAGCCTTTTGGGGGCCCTAAGCAAGATTTGGTTGCTGGACACCCCCCCCACCTCAGTCAAAACATTTTGGTGGCCCACCTCTTGACGGCGGAGATAAAATGTAAGACATTTTGCCATGGGGAGTGGAGAACATGTAGCAGTTTTAAAGCAAGCTTTCTGCTATTATACACATTTTGCCACAACTTATGCCATGTTAATGATATCTGAGTGAGAGTAACTATCAAAATCAACAGGGGCCCCCGGGAGGTCAGGGCACCTGCCCTGCGTGCCCGGTTGGTATTCGGCCATGATTACTACACGTTTAGATAGCTGGCTAGACTCATTTACCAATCTAAAAATTGTTAGCTGACATGCTAATTAAGTGACTGTCAGTCACTGACATAAGAGAAAAACTGCTGATGCACAACCACATTTTGAAATTGCACCTTGTGCATTCTACTATTGTAACAATCAACAGTAAGTTGGGACCCCGACATAAGCTTATGTCGCTTATGCCTGCAGCCATGTGTCAGCAGTGAATATCCAAAAGTATTTGCAAATCCGTTCCACTAGACATCATCTGCTGAATAATGAGAAAAGACAGCTGGCTGCGCAGGGATATCTGCTCTATTTGATTGGAGGTAACTGCCACTGGTGGGATCATGTTTGCCAGTCGAGCGGACCATCACACTCAGTAATTGCAGAGGCAGTTACTATGAGGCAGCGGAAGTGTTTTAGTGTTAAGCTGCTGTCTGTCTTAATCGATGCTGTGATGGCTGTGCTCCCTCTTTCATAGCGAACTAGTTTCCACTGACTAGAGGCAGACAGCGCTGTTGCAGGAGGCGTCCTGTGCCATTGCTCCCTGCTACACACTTTTCTGCTGGGCAGCAGGTAGCCCAGCGGTTAAGAGCGTTGGGCCAGTAACTAAAAGGTTGCTGGTTTGAATCCCCGAGTTGACTATATAAAAAATATGTTGTGCCCTTGAGCAAGGCACTTAACCCTGGTTGCTCTGGATAAGAGTGTCTGCTAAATGACAAAAATGAAACATGTTGGGCGGAAGACTTCTCCTCCAATACACTACGGCCAAAGTCTGGGGGAACAGGTTGTGGTGGTGGCATCAAATGGATTTGTCCCCCAGCAGATGTTAGAGGTTTGATGGCTATTGAATTTTAAKGGCCTGACTCACCCATAATCACTAACCTCAAATCACAGCAGAGAGAGTCATTTCCAGAGGTGGAAAGAACCTGTTTTTGATGGCATGCAACTGCCATCCTCTCTCCATGCTGCATCAGAGTGTTCATCATGCCTTTGATACATAAGAATAACTCTCCACCTCAAAGAATCTGGAGCCAGACTAAAGAATATCGTGAGATGATTCATCTGTGTATCCCTGATTATGGGGACAATTTCCTTAATGAGGAAGGACCATTCATCCAACTTAAGAGAAAAAAAGGCTTCTGATGCACATTCGCTCTACTTGTAATTGGCTTGTCATCTAAAACCCGGAACAAATCTCTTATTGAAAAAAGGCACTAAAAGCTCATTTAACAGGATTGTGCACAGGGACTATTTCCCTTCTGCTGTGTTATAACCGTCAATCGTTTTCTCTTTTCCTGTGAAATGTCTTGTGTGAGAGACAGGATGAGCGTAGTAGAGCATTTAATATGAAGTGAACTCCAACCATAGCTGTCACTGTCGCCCACTACTGATTACTGATCATACTTCTGAACTTCCCTTCTGTTAGTATCCAAGGTCACATATGAGAATAATGAAATCCAAGGTCACATATGAGAATAATGAAAACCAAGGTCACATATGAGAATAATGAAAACCAAGGTCACATATGAGAATAATGAAATCCAAGGTCACATATGAGAATAATGAAATCCAAGGTCACATATGAGAATAATGAAAACCGTAGAGCATGTTGGCATGGCTTTTTGTATACTCTGGGAGATTCATATATGGGTCCAGATAGGGCTGTGGCGGTCACTAAATTTTGTCAGCTGGTGATTATCCAACAACTAACTGTCGGTCTCAAGGTAATTGACTGTTAATCAACATAAACACATTTAGCATCTCCTGGCTTCCACACTGTTGGCTGGCTTCCTGGCTTCCACACTGTAAAAAATATAATAAATCCATGTAATATAGCCTACACCTTCACAATAAATCCATTATTTCTTTTAGACCGGTCTAAAGAAGCATGATATGAAGAAAATGTAGTCTATTTCAGAAGAAAAGAATAGCATACTCTGAGTTGTCCTGATGTGGCTATGACAAATGGCTGTGGACTACACTAGTTCATTTAGTAGACAAGATTTCCTTAGAATTACGTGGCATTATTTTATAGTATGAAGAATACAATTGAACATAGCTGAATAAAATATAAATATTTTCTCCAAACGATTTGAGAGAGTGCGCACATGCGGCTATTCTGTGTTGAGCGGTTAACAAAGAAATAGTTTCTCCTATATGCTTAATTTAGAGTTATTAATGTAACTTTAGTTGTTCTGCAGACATTGGGCTGATCTTTAATACATTGTAAGGCTGCATGATGCGACTCTAATGATGATTTGAAAAAAGTTGCTTGAAAGGCATGAGGTCTGCTTTGTTTTTTGCGCAGGCTGTACACACTTTATCAGTCTCTCATTCACAATTTGACAAGCACTTGATAATGCCTCGATTTTCACTGCRGCATCCCCTTTGTGGCCATAATGCACCCCCCAAAAATCCATGCCTTTTGTGGCCGTTGGGCCCTTGGCCCTGATTGCTGCGTTGTGCCCTTCTACCTGAGTGCTGCGCGCCCCTAAGCCCCTCTCACTCACATGGCTCTCCATCACGTGATTGGGTCTTTCTCACAGGCTACAAGTGAAGACAGACACATCTGGGACGCAACTGCGCGCGTCCTTATCCAATTCCGAGGTGCATATTGAAGTTATTGGAAGAACTGTCCACATTTACTTTTCATCAGCCAACAAGATGCGGTGGCCTAACGAACAGCAAAAGCACTAGCCTATGTCAATCTACTATCCCCCATAGTACAAGTAAAGTCGTGGCCAAAGGTTTTGAGAATGACACAAATATTAATTTCCACAAAGTTTGCTACTTCATTGTCTTAAAATATTTTTGTCAGATGTTACTATGGAATACTGAAGTATAATTACAAGCATTTCATATGTGTCAAAGGCTTTTATTGACAATTACATGAAGTTGATGCAAAGAGTCAATATTTGCATTGTTGACCCTTGTTTTTCAAGACCTCTGCAATCTGCCCAGGCATGCTGTCAATTAACTTCTGGGCCACATCCTGACTGATGGCAGCCCATTCTTGCATAATCAATGCTTGGAATTTGTCAGAATTTGTGGGGTTTTGTTTGTTCACCCGCCTTTTGAGGATTGACCTTAAGGTCTCAATGGGATTAAGGTCTGGGGAGTTTCCTGGCCATGGACCCAAAATATTGATGTTTTGTTCCCAGAGCCACTTAGTTATCACTTTTGCCTTATGGCAAGGTGCTCCATCATGCTGGAAAAGGCATTGTTCGTCACCAAACTGTTCCTGGATGGTTGGGAGAAGTTGCTCTCGGAGGATGTGTTGGTACCATTCTTTATTCRTGGCTGTGTTCTTAGGCAAAATTGTGAGTGAGCCCACTCCCTTGGCTGGGAAGCAACACCACACATGAATGGTCTCAGGATGCTTTGCTGTTGGCATGACACAGGACTGATGGTAGCGCTCACCTTGTCTTCTCCGGACAAGCTTTTTTACGGATGCCCCAAACAATCAGAGAGGGGATTCATCAGAGAAAATGACTTTACCCCAGCCCTCAGCAGTCCAATCCCTGTACCTTTTGCAGAATATCAGTCTGTCCCTGATGTTTTTCCTGGAGAGAAGTGGCTTCTTTGCTGCCTTCTTGACACCAGGCCATCCTCAAAGTCTTCGCCTCACATTTTGTGCAGATGCACTCACACCTGCCCGCTGCCATTCCTGAGCAAGCTCTGTACTGGCGGTGCCCCGATTCCGCAGCTGATGCAATAGATCCCAAATTAATACAACCACTTGCATCAAACTTGTTTACGCAATGTGGCTGATGCAACAGATCAGAACATATAGCTTAAAATGTTGATAGTTGATAGCCTAATAGTTTATTTATTTTTCTTTTATTTATTTAAGTTCACATTTACAACTGCGACCTGGCCAAGATAAAGCAAAGCAGTGCGACAAAAACAACAGTTACACATAAACAAACGTACAGTCAATAACACAATAGAAACATCTATGTACCGTGTGTGCAAATGTAGAAGAGTAGGGAGGTAGGRCCTCCCGGGTGGCGCAGTGGTCTAGGGCCACCAGAGTCTCTGGGTTCGCGCCCAGGCTCTGTCGCAGCCGGCCGCGACCGGGAGGTCCGTGGGGCGACGCACAATTGGCATAGCGTTGTCCGGGTTAGGGAGGGTTTGGCCGGTAGGGATATCCTTGTCTCATCGCGCTCCAGCGACTCCTGTGGCTGGCCGGGCGCAGTGCGCGCTAACCAAGGGGGCCAGGTACACGGTGTTTCCTCCGACACATTGGTGCGGCTGGCTTCCGGGTTGGAGGCGCGCTGTGTTAAGAAGCAGTGCAGCTTGGTTGGGTTGTGCTTCGGAGGACGCATGGCTTTCGACCTTCGTCTCTCCCGAGCCCATACGGGAGTTGTAGCGATGAGACAAGATAGTAATTACTAGCGATTGGATACCACAAATTGGGGAGAAAATGGGATAAAATGTAGTAGGGAGGTAGGCAACAGGCCATGGAGGCGAAATAATTGCAATTTAGCATTAACACTGGAGTGATAGATGTGCAGATGATGATGTGCAAGTAGAGATACTGGGGTGCAAAAGAGGGTAATTAACAATATGTGGATGAGGTAGTCGGGTGTGCTATTTACAGATTGGCTGTGTACAGTGATCAGTAAGCTGCTCTGACAGCTGATGCTTAAAGTTAGAGAGGGAGATATAAGACTCCAGCTTCAGATATTTTTGCAATTCGTTCCAGTCATTGGCAGCAGAGAACTGGAAGGAAAGGCGGCCAAAGGAAGTGTTGGCTTTGGGGGTGACCAGTGAAATATACCTGCTGGAGTGCGTGCTACGGGTGGGTGTTGCTATGGTGACCAGTAAGCTGAGAAGACGGGGCTTTACCTAGCAAAGACGTATAGATGACCTGGAGTCAGTGGGTTTGGTGACGAATATGTAGTGAGGGCCAGCCAACGAGAGCATACAGGTGCAGTGGTGGGTAGTATATGGGGCTTTGGTGACAAAACGGATGGCACTGTGATAGACTACATCCAGTTTTCTGAGTAGAGTGTTGGAGGCTATTTTCTAAATGACATCGCTGAAGTCAAGGATCGGTAGGATGGTCAGTTTTACGAGGGTATGTTTGGCAGCATGAGTGAAGGAGGCTTTGTTGCGAAATAGGAAGCTGTTTCTAGATTTAATTTTGGATTGGAGATGGTTAATGTGAGTCTGGAAGGAGAGTTTACAGTGTAACCAGACACCTAGGTATTTGTAGGGTTCCACATATTCATATACATATACTATGTAGTTGTCCACGTTTGTAGTTGTCCACATATTCATATTCTATTTCTTCACATTATAAGCGCAGCAATGCACACATGGCAGTAGGCTTTAAGCACAAATGTTCCATTAGTTGAAAAATACCATTATCAAAAGTGACAGCAAATGTGATTATGCATGTAATGCTTTTATTATAAATGTGCATTTTTATGGTGAAGATTATCTCCCCAAACTTGAAACTCGCGCTGCTTATGAATGCCAGTTAGGCTCTAAACCCTTTGTAAAGCGGATTAATGTGCATCAKTTTAAGAAGTTATTTGGGCACTTTATTAGTTATGCAAACATTGTTAAAACATATAGGCCTATGGGCTAGACTACATGAGGTGTGCAACTATGATTAGAAAAGTCACAAAGGCAGTTTCTTATGCTGGGCATCATTCACAAGTGACAATATATAATTCACAAGTGATAGGCTAATATTGTCACCCATCAGACTATTCTTGATTTAATCTTGTCTTCACATATACTAAATCATGTAGGTGTGAAATTTGTTTTGTTTTAGAGTAGACCATTATCATGCACATGTCTCGAAGCAGGGAAAAATACATGTCATCTATGCACTTAAATAGCAAATGGAGGACACTTTTCTGGTGGTTTATTTTCATGTTAACCAGGTAGGCTATACTCCTGTTTTTAAAGAGAAGCATTGTGCTTAATATTAGGAAAGTTGATAAATATAGTAGGTCTAGCCTATAGAAAGCTGATGGGATCCTCCTCTTTTTAACAGAGGCTATCACTTTGTTTTCTTGWGCAATTGCAAAGAAATGTTGCCCAACATGAGCTCATGGGCACTCATGAAGTGTTTGATTAGATTTTCGAACACTGCGTTGATGTCAGAGTGATTATAGAGTGCCAGTCAGTTAGCAAGTTTGGTAGGCTACTAATGACCATCAGCAGCATCAGAGCTTGGAGAAGCCTAATTACCGTGACGGTCACATGGAATTTGACTGCCTTCATGACTCGTTACCGCCAGTGTGGCCGTAATACAGTCACCGCAACAGCCCTAGGTCCAGATCCAGATATCCCTTCTGTCCAGATCCAGATATCCCTTCTGCCCAGATCCAGATATCCCTTCTGCCCAGATCCAGATATCCCTTCTGCCCAGATCCAGATATCCCTTACAAAGAGAGTACATTGGGAGCCACATTTTCACTTTCTCTCCCTGGAACTGTTAGGCAATCATAATGTTTTGTCTGAGACACTCAAGCTTCACCTTATCAACAATTCTCCCCTGCTGTGTTTTATGGTGTTGTTATAGACAGACATGTTGTGTTCCAGAATGTGCAATACAAAACACCCTGCCCTTGGCTCCTTCCTGGGCTTTTTCACTGATGACATCAGACCCATCCATCAGACACGGACAATGTTATGCTTAAAGCTCAAGACATCCGGTTCCTTGTGTACATCCATGGCTTACGAATAATGCACGACTCCATGCGCAAACATAGCAGACAAAAAATGAATTATCTTTTAAAATAAAATAGTTCAATTTATTTTGGCATGCATTCCCCAGCCATCTCAATCTTCTGCCAGGATTCAATCCAAGTGCAATGCACTAYCGACAAGGCAACTTCCCTGATGTTCTCAGAGATTGCATTCAGAGTAAACGCTGCGGATGTCAGCTCAAGAGTAAATTACATTTAAAAGAAAAATGCAGTGCATTTGTTTACAATGTGCCTTTGATTGAATTCTTCGTCTTTTCATTGTTTTGGTTACTGTGATATTGTTTTTATTTTGGAATAGTTTGAGATCAAGTTAACTTTTATTTGTCAATTGTACACGAGGTCCAACTGAAATTTGACTTCCTCTTTATCCCAATCCCTCCAAATGACACACATACATATAGAGGTTGGAGCAGGGGCTGTCACCCTGGCGCCCGTTGAGCAGTTGAGGGGGGAGGGGGGGAGGTAAAGTGCCTTCAAGGGTCAAGGGCACAACAGCAGGCAATGGCATCCAGGATTCCCTTCCTGGCAGATTCTTCCCATCAGACCCAGAATTTCAAAATAGCAACCCTCCGGTTGCTGTCTAGCCTCTCTAACCACTAGGCGGCCAATTTGAGATTGTATTTATCTAGAAAATGCCTTGTATCTTAAAGGGATACTTCGGGGTTTTGTCAATGAAGCCCTTTATCAAATTCCCCAGAGTCAGATGAACACGTGGATACCAATTGTTATGTCTCTGCGTGCAGTTTGAAGGAAGTTGCTAACTAGCATTAGCGCAGTGACTGGAAGTCTATGGGAACTATAGCATGCTAGCTGTTCCTGTAGAGTTCCATTCAGTGCGCTATTCTTTCAGACTTCCAGTCATTGCGCTAACGCTAGTTAGCATTGGCTCGTGAAACGATCTCTATCTTCCTTCCTAACTTCCTTTTGGGGTGGCAGGTAGCCTGGTGGTTAGAGCATTGGGCCAGTAACCGAAAGGTTGCTGGATTGAATCCCCGTGCTGACAAGGTAAAAATCTGTCATTCTGCCCCTGAACAAGGCATAACCCCCAGGCGCCGAAGACGTGGATGTCGATTAAGGCAGCCCACCGCACCTCTCCGATTCAGAGGGGTTGGGTTTAATGCAGAAGACACATTTCAGTTGAAGGTATTCAGTTGTACAACTGACTAGATATCCCCCTTTTTAATCAGGGCCACGGTACGGTTTAGTAATCTATCTAAACAGTGTCATCAGCGAGATTTTTCCAAAATAAAAAGGATTTGCTGTTATCTGTTCTGAATATCTCATTGACATTAGAAGATAATAAAGAGTTTTGGAAACGAGAAGAAATGAGACAATCCCAGACTGCTAATGTGGCATTGGAAATGAATTAAACATTTTCTCATGAAAAACCAATCTGAATGATGTGGATGAGCATAATTGGATTGTATTTGCTATTCTCAAGCGTTATAGAATATTATTTATATAGCCAATTACACAACCCTTTCTATCTGTTTAAGATATGCCACTCTTTCTTTTTGGGCATTATGGGAAGTTCAATAGCAATACGTTATTTACTATCCTTAAATTGCGGAGAGGCAGGAACGACAGTTCAAGTTCTGACACGCTTGAGTTTCCCCCCCACGCATCCAAAACTCAATTCATAACTTTTATATAATATGTAATTAATGGTAATCCGCAGCACACGCAAACGTAAAATGTTGGCAGGTCGGTCCACAAGATTGCCCGGGAGATTTGGATTAGAAAGGCATCCAGCACAGGGTCAGACTGCTCCGAAACTCTAATTCACATATAAGCGACAGTTCCTTGTAGTCATTCTGCATCTCCACAATGTAAACACACCTTTACTCTCTGTACTACTACAAAGAAATTATTGCAGAATAGTTATACAAGTGAAAATTGTTTCCTTTTAGTTTTATTTGGAATATGCTGAACCTAGAAAGTAACTAAATTAAACCTACAAATGATGCGTCATAATGAAAATTAAGAAACAACAAAAGTGAACAGTACTTAATTTTGCAACAATACGTTCTTTGTGTAACGGAGCACAATAAACTCCATATGATTTTGATTGAAATTATTAAGATCGGGGATGACAACAGATACGGATAAAAAATCTAGTCTGCTCCGTTGAATTAAACACAATGGACAACACTACTTATGGTATCCCTGGATAATTGGTATAATAAGCCCAACTGTATCATAAGTGCTCTGATATGATATGTAAGAGATCTAATGGGTGGAAATGACATTCATGATCCACTCAACACTGTCTTTATGCTGTTGGAGCTAATCATTTTGATTAACTAGTGTCAGTGCCTGTCATGAGAGGATTTAGGCTGTTCAAATATTTGTTCAAGTAAAAATGCAATTTTCATTACAATGACTGTCTGTTTGTTTAACAATAACGTACTTTAACTTTAGCGCCTATTGATGATAGTATCTTCTGGCCGGGAGAGTTTTTTTAGGATCGTTCTGACTGTTAAAACGTATCGCTTGCGGTACTAGAAGGAACGTATCATTCATATCAGCACAAAATAATAATACTTAAAAAAAAGAAATACTACACACCTTAATTGGGTTAGTGTTCCTACACGGCCATATCTCCATGTTACATCGCTTGTTTACGGAAGACCGGTGCAAGACATAGGCAGCCACCTGTGCTAATTAGCTATCTAGCGTAGCATGTTCTCAACACCTGTGTGTAAACTTAACTGGAGAGGAAGTGTAGTTTGTCAACTGGAGGCACACACTGCTTGTGGATCTGTGCAAAACTGCTACAGTAAGTGTATATTTTTTATTTGAACGATTATTTCTCGCTGATACAGTGCATTTGGAAAGTATTCAGACCCCTTGACTTTTTCCACATTTTGTTACATTACAGCCTTATTCTAAAATGGGTTAAATTAGTTTTTTTCCTAATCTACACAAAAATAACCCATAAGGACAAAGCAAGAACAGGTTTTTAGAAAAAAATGAAATTACATTTACATAAGTATTCAGACCCTTTACTCTGTACTTTGTTGAAGCACCTTTGGCAGCGATTACAGCCTCACGTCTTCTTGAGTATGACTCTACAAGCTTGGAACACCTGTATTTGGGGAGTTTCTCTGATTCTTCTCTGCAGATCCTCTCAAGCTTTGTCAAGTTGGATGGGGAGCATTGCTGCACAGCTATTTTCAGGTCTCTCCAGAGATGTTCGATCTGGTTCAAGTTGGGGCTCTGGCTGGGCCACTCAAGGACATTCAGAGACTTGTCCCGAAGCCACTCTTGAGTTGTCTTGGCTGTGTGCTTAGGGTCGTTGTCCTGTTGGAAGGTGACCTTCTCCCCAGTCTGAGGTCCTGAGCGCTCTGGAGCAGGTTATCATCAAGGATCTCTCTGTACTTTGCTCCGTTCATCTTTCGCTGACTAGATCCTGACTAGTCTCCCACGTACTGCCGCTGAAAAACATCCCCACAGCATGATGCTACCACCACCATGCTTCACTGTAGGGATGGTTCAGGTTTCTGCCAGACCTGACACTTGGCATTCAGGCCAAATAGTTCAATATTGGTTTCATCAGACAAAGAATCTTGTTTCTCAAGAGGCTTTAGGTGCGTTTTGGCGCACTCCAGGCGGGCTGTCGTGTGCCTTTTACTGAGGAGTGTCTTCCGTCTGGCCACACTACCATGAAGGCCTGATTTAGTGGAGTGCTGCAGAGATGGTTGTCCTTCTGGAAGGTTCTCCCATCTCCACAGAAGAACTCTGGAACTCTGTCAGAGTGACCATTGGGTTCTTGGTCACCCCCCTGACCAAGGCCATCCCCCGATTGCTCAGTTAGGCCAGGCAGCCAGCTCTAGGAAGAGTTTTGGTGGTTCCAAACCTCTTGCAAACTTGTTCTTGGGGACCTTCAATGCTGCAGAAATGTTTTGCTACCCTTCCCCAGATCTTTGCCTTGATACAATCCTGTCTCTGAGCTCTACGGACAATTCCTTTGACCTCATGGCTTGGTTTTTGCCACAGGTGGACTCCAATCAAGTTGTAGAAACATCTCAAGGATGATCAATGGAAACAGGATGCACCTGAGCTCAATTTCGAGTCTCATAGCAAAGGGTCTGAATATTTATCTAAATAAGGTATTGATTTATTTTTTATCAATTTGCTAAAGTTTCAAAAAAACTGTTCGCTTTGTCATTATAGGGTATTGTGTGTAGATTGATGAGGGGAAAAACGTATTTGATCTATTTTTAAGGCTGTCACGTAACAAAATGTGGAAAAGGGAAGGGGTATTTTCCGAATGCACTGTATGAAAGATAAAAGGTATATCAGCAACCGTTTCGCAAGCAATGATTATTGACATTTCTAAACGTTAAAACACACTGTTGGAGGAATTGTAGTTGACACGCAGTCAACCGTGTGCGAAGCTAACCTCTGAAAACCCACAGATAATTAGAAGGGTTTTCGAGAGCTACCCAGTAGGTAACTCTATAAGAAAGAAAATTTGGATTAGAATTAATTAACAGTAGTGTATGTAGGCCTATGTCAATACACCATCTGTCTGTGTGTTTGTTTGCAATATAAATTCCTTATAAATCCAATATTTTGTAAACCTGTTCTTGGTGGCATGATTTGTCTGAGAAACTGAGACACAGCAATAAGACGTTGCCATGAACAGCAAGGTGAACCGAAGATATTGCTGAGCCTATGGTTTTGAGATGGACAAGCTGCTGTCCAGATTATTTGTCTTCTGATAAGCATCCCCTAATTTGGTCTCTCCATTTTTCTTTCTGTATGTTATCTTTCCAGATACACTAAAATGAAAACCGCCACAAATATCTACATCTTCAACCTGGCCTTGGCTGATGCACTAGCCACCAGTACACTGCCCTTCCAGAGTGTCAACTTCCTGATGGGGACTTGGCCGTTTGGAGACGTTCTGTGCAAGATAGTGATATCAATCGACTACTACAACATGTTCACCAGTATCTTCACATTGACCACCATGAGTATTGACCGTTACATTGCAGTGTGCCACCCCGTCAAGGCCTTAGACTTCCGCACGCCCCGTAACGCAAAGATTGTCAACGTGTGCAACTGGATCCTGTCCTCTGCCATCGGTCTGCCTGTCATGTTCACCGCCTTAACTACTGTAACTGATAATGGCAAGTATGACAGTACGTTTCCCCATGCTGTTTTTCTTTGATCCTCAATTGTAGGCAGCCTATCTATAATGTCAGTGAGTACACCACAGTAGCGAGAGAGTAACACTTATGTTTTACATTTCATTTTATTTCTGTGAAGCGAATGGAATTCGCCAAATTAACACTTTGCTGTTCTACACATGGTCTGGGTCTGAGTCATAGAGAGAAAGTGCCATGTTAGCTATGAAGCGTTTTTTATTATCATGTAATAAGAACACTTTCAGCTCCTTTATTTAGGTTTACGTGTGACATTAACTTTTACATAATGGTGGATTTAAAACTGCAAATCAGAGGCTATATTAAATAATGTTTTGTAAGTGTTCATCCTTAATGTAGGTTTCCAACTCTATTCATCAATATAATGCCTTAAAGCTGCAATATGTAACTTTTGGGGCGACCTAACTAACTTCACAGAAATGTGAGTTATGTGTGTTTAAATGATACCAGGGGTCTGAAACATGTTGTTTTTTTTWATTAAAAAATGTTTTTTGGAACCTGCGGTCTGTATTGACCCCGTTCCGGTCCGCAATCTGCCAGTTGAGTATGGAGCCTCTACACTATACTTGCTTGTTTTGTCACATAAACTGAAATTAGCAACCAGGAAATTGCAGAGCGATTTCTACATAGTGCATCTTTTAAAGATGACTAATATAACCATAGACTAGCAGCTTCCACCATGTAGACTTTAAAGATGACTCATATAACCATAGACTAGCAGCTTCCACCATGTATAATAGTCTTAAAGTCCATGCATCATTTCAGTATAATAGTGGGATGGAAACTTGTCAGAAAAATTAGTGATGCGTCTCCTGAATTAGGTTTTCAAAATGCCTGTAAAAACCATCTTAGCTCTTTTTATTGGTTAGAGGAGAATGGGTGTTATTTGCAGTCTCTTGAAGGAACTCTATCTGAAGTCATCTTGGGGAATAGAAGCAGGCTGCAAAAGGTTGTTTAACAAATAGCTGACTATTATGGCTAACATTATGAGCAATGCTTCGGGGCCTATGTAGCTTTATCTACAGTTGAAGTCGGAAGTTTACATACACTTAGGGCATTAAAACTAGTTTTTCAACCACTCCACAAATTTCTTGTTAACAAACTATAGTTTTGGCAAGTCGGTTAAGACATCTACTTTGTGCATGACACAAGTAATTTTTCCAACAATTGTTTACAGACAGATTATTCCCAGTATCACAATTCCAGTGTGTCAGAAGTTTACTGTTCCTAGGCCGTCATTGAAAATAAGAATTTGTTCTTAACTGACTTGCCTGGTGAAATAAAGGTAAAATAAATAAAGGTAAAATAAACATACACTAAGTTGACTGTGCCTTTAAACAGCTTGGAAAATTCCAGAAAATGATGTCATGGCTTTAGAATCTTCTGATAGGCTAATTTACATAATTTGAGTCAATTGGAGGTGTACCTGTGGATGTATTTCAAGGCTTACCTTCAAACTCCGTGCCTCTTTGCTTGACATCATGGGAAAATCTAAATAAAACAGCCAAGACCTCAGAAAAAAATTGTAGATCTCCACAAGTCTGGTTCATCCTTGGGAGCAATTTCAAAACACCTGAAGGTACCACGTTCATCTGTAAAAACAATAGTACGCAAGTATAAACACCATGGGACCATGCAGCCGTCATACCGCTCAGGAAGGCGACGCGTTCTGTCTCTTGGAGATGAACGTACTTTGGTGCGAAAAGTGCAAATCAATCCCAGAACAGCAAAGGACCTTGTGAAGATGCTGGAGGAAAAGGGTACAGAAGTATCTATATCCATAGTAAAACGAGTCCTTAATCGACATAACCTGAAAGGACGCTCGGCAAGGAAGAAGCCACTGCTCCAAAACCGCCATAAAAAAGCCAGACTACGGTTTGCAACTGCACATGGGGACAAAGATTGTACTTTTTGGAGAAATGTTCTCTGTTCTGATGAAACAAAAATAGAACTGTTTGGCCATAATGAACATTGTTATGTTTGGAGGAAAAAGGGGGAGGCTTGCAAGCCGAAGAACACCATCCCAACTGTAAAGCACGGGGGTGGCAGCATCATGTTGTGGGGGTGCTTTGCTGCAGGAGGGACTGGTGCACTTCACAAAATAGATGGCATCATGAGGTGGAAAATTATGTGGATATATTAAAGCAACATCTCAAGACATCAGTCAGGAAGTTAAAGCTTGGTCGCAAATGGGTCTTCCAAATGGACAATGACCCCAAGCATGCTTCCAATGTTGTGGCAAAATGGCTTAAGGACAACAAAGTCAAGGTATTGGAGTGGCCATCACAAAGCCCTGACCTCAATCCAATAGAAAATGTGTGGGCAGAACTGGAAAAGCGTGTGCGAGCAAGGATGCCTACAAACCTGACTCAGTTACACCAGCTCTGTCAGGAGAAATGGGCCAAAATGTACCCAACTTAATGTGGGAAGCTTGTGGAAGGCTAACCAAAGCGGTTGATCCAAGTTAAACAATTTAAAGGCAATGCTACCAAATACTAATTGAGGCTATGTAAACTTCTGACCCACTGGGAATGTGATGAAAGAAATAAAAGCTGAAATAAATCATTCTCTTTACTCTTATTCTGACATTTCACATTCATAAAATAAAGTGGTGATCCTAACTGACCTAAGACAGGTCATTTTTACTAGGATTAAATGTCAGGAATTGTGAAAAACTGAGTTTAAATGTATTTGCCTAAGGTGTATGTAAACTTCTGACTTCAACTTTACCTGTGAAAAAGACTGCTGTGAAGCTATTGGTTTCCTCATGTACTACATTCCTTCAACTGTGTCTTGTACTCAATCTCCACATGTTCAGGAATCATCGACTGCACTTTGATCTTCCCACACCCATCCTGGTACTGGGAGAATCTYCTGAARATCTGCGTCTTCATCTTTGCCTTCATCATCCCGGTCCTCATCATTACCGTATGCTACGGGCTAATGATCTTGCGCCTGAAGAGCGTGCGCATGTTGTCCGGCTCCAAGGAGAAGGACCGCAACCTGCGGCGCATCACCCGCATGGTCCTGGTGGTGGTGGCCGTCTTCATCATCTGCTGGACGCCCATCCACATCTACGTCATCATCAAAGCCCTGATCAACATCCCCAACTCCCTGCTGCAGTCCGTCACCTGGCACTTCTGCATCGCTCTGGGCTACACCAACAGCTGCCTGAATCCCGTCCTCTACGCCTTCCTGGACGAGAACTTCAAGCGCTGCTTCCGCGAATTTTGCATCCCCTTGAGTCCCTCTGTGCTGGAGCTGCAGAATTCTTCTCGTACCCGCCCCCACCAGCAGCACCAGCGCGATCAGCACTCCAGCGCCAACAGGGTGGAGAGGTCCAATCAACAGGTATGACTAGGTATGGAGATGTCTTTGGACTCACGCTACCAGCCAAACGATGACATGAGCTCGGAAGTCACCCAGGTAACTACAGTGCTCTGACACAAAGCTCTGACACATGATGCGCCAAGATACTGAAGTGCAACGTAGCACAAGCATCGATCGTACTGTCGCCTCTTTCTGGAGAGGCTGACGAGTATTTGAATGAAGAATGACACTCCGCATAAGGCTTTCTGTCAGGTAGCATTATTAAAATGTTGAACTTTAGGCAGAACACTGAAATGAACAAACATCAACTATTATGTACACAGTATCTTTGTAGACAGGTATATTGAACATACTGTAATAGGATAATGTTCTGTGGTCAACAACATTCACAATTAGAAACTCTTCATTGAGAGCACGTATTTCAAGACTCTAATTCAAGAAGATTGTTATTTAAGGGTCAAGCGGCGATTCAAAAAAACAAAGCGGCCACCCCACCACTTGTTTTGGTAAACAGCTGAGAGATGGGGCTTGAGGAATGTAACCACTGTCAAATTGATAGACAGAGCTATGGATGCAAGAACTGACCATCCATCAGATCAAAATGATCAGTTTGTTTGTTTACAATTACATTATTGTTTGCTTCCAGGGTCAATGGCTTTATGTTATTAATGTTAAAGTCAGAAAATGGATGTAGCCTACCAATCTGCTTTACATCTACTCTATGTATAGCAGCTTTTATATACTGTATGTTCTGTACAAAAGTATTTATTATATGTGTATATGATGTGCAAGTGGTTTGGGAACTATCAAATGAATGAATTATATTGTATTTCCGTGTCAAATCGCCAGTTGGCAACCCATCCCTTACTGGATTTACTGACGCATAAACAAACATTACAATTATTCACAGTGATTATCCAGTGCAGTGTGCACCGCATAAAGAATGATAAATGAATAATAGTAAATAAGGTTATTCAAGCAGTAATAATAACAACCCTAGAGCTGTAAAAAATAATACAGTAAAAGTCACATTGTCCTAGAGAGATTTACATGGTTATCAAAACATTACGCCAGGGTAAGCCTACATGAAACACAGCACTTATTTTAAGTGTTTCTAAAATCCCCTATGGGAAAAATGAATGGTGGAAAAAYGATTGGAACCATTTCCCTGTTTGACTGCTAGGTTTTATGGGTATTATGACACCTCCACTGGAGCATCTATTACTAAAGGTGGCCTGCAGGGGTCAATTTTGGGACTTGTCCTCTACTATTTATCTGAATAATATTGGTTTATCTGCAAAAACCTGTAACATTCATCTGTATGCAGATGGCACTGTTATTTACATTGACATTTTAGTCTTTTAGCAGACACTCTTATCCAGAGCCACTTACAGTCAGTGTATTCATCTTAAGATAGCTAGGTGGGACAACCACACTGTATCCCAGTCATAGTAAGTAAAGTTTTCCTCATCAAAGTAGACATAAACAAAGTCAGAGCTAGTAAGGGGGGAATAAATTTATAGTGCGAGTGTTAGTTCACGAAATGCATATTTTGTTTTGTACGCTACTGCCCCTAATGCTGACCAGGCTACACAGTACGTTAGAGCTGCAATCTGATTTTGTTGCCTTGCAGAAAGTGGGAAAAACTAAATGTATGTCATTTTGTAATTCTGGTATAAACATTTCAGATGGTTTACACATTTATGCATTGGATGGTTCTCTCATCGAGCAGGTTCCCGCCTATAACGTCTCGTCGTTTGTAATCAACCTACCACTGTAGTGTCATCCGCAAAACTTATGATGGTTGAGCAGTGCATGCCACGCAGTCGTGGGTAACAGGAGTACAGAGAGTCAGAACGCACCCTGTGGAGCCCCAGTGTTGAGATCACGGGAAGATGTTTACCACCCTCACCCCCCCCTCCAACCGGGGCGCCCGTCAGAAGTCCAGACCCAGTGCACAGGCTGGGTCGAGACCAGTCTCGAGCTTGAGACGATTTGGAGGGTACTATGGTGTTTAATGCTGAGCTTAATCGATGAACAGCATTCTCACATGGTATCTGCCTCTTGTCCAGATGGTTAGGCAGTTTGCATGTGTTGCGATTCGCGTCTGTGACCTATTGGTTCGGTAAGCAATTGATGGTCTGGGGTGTCCGTAGGGTGATGTGATATGTCCGACTAGTCTCTCAAAGCACTTCATGATGACGGATGATGTACGGAGCG